>NC_052488.1:12739349-12880261 GCF_009730915.1 Dioscorea cayenensis subsp. rotundata | reverse complement strand
TAATACAATCAAGCAGTCAAGGTTGGAACTCACAATAAACATCAATTTATTGAAAGCATAATAAAGAAGTTCAATGAAACGAATACATCTAGGGTTCACAATCACCCAAGTACCCACTAGGGGTTTAGCTCTCCATGGAGCTAAATACAATCAAAGAAATAGAATGTAAAAAGCAATAAATCCATAAAGAAACCCCTCGATGGTCGTAGTCGATGGTCTTGTAGAGAGTCCTCTCACTCGTCAGTCCAAGGATTCCCTCGTCCTGGGTATAGGATACGCCCTCAACGGAAGCTCCCTACCAACCTTCTTCCTAAGGAATGACGATGTCGAGCCTTAGAACCTCTCCAAAACCTTGGCCAATACACCTCAAAAACCCCTAGCCGAAGCCTCTCTCAAGTTGGGGAAAAGATGAAGAAAAAGAATACCAAAAATCGGGGCTGAAATCGGCTTTAAATAGGGGTCGAATCGGGCGACTGCACGGGCGTGTGATGTCACACGCCCACTGGAATTTCCACACGCGTGGATAATTTCCACATGCCCGTGTGGATTCTCTCGCTTCTCTCGATTTCAGAGCCGGATCGACTACAGCAGTACTCTGCCCGAAATACTCCCGAATTCCATACTTTCATTGGGGGTAACGAACGGGCACATGTTTGCGTCGTGAATCACTTGCCTCTTCAATGATTTGCACGTTGCTGGATCTCTTGTTCTTATATGCATAAATCAGAATGTTTGAGTGTGACTGCCTTTGTGCCCCTCCAAATGAATGTGCTCACTCGAATACGAGGAGGTTGGCACACACTCTAGGGATCTCACCACGTGACCTATGTCTTCGCGTTTGAACCTTTAGCAAGATCTCCTCCAAAATAGGGTGCATTATGATCCACATTGGCCTATTTCCTTCATACTCGGCCTCACAACCCTACTCGCATAAAAGTAACATAAAAACACACATATTAATGTAAAAACCTGAGAAAAGTAATGCTCAACATAAGGAATGAACGCTTCACATTCATATCGCACAAGCACTTATCAATTTCATTAACTCTTTTAAATGTCAAAAGGCACCAAATTTTTGGTTCACTAAAATTTCACAAAGTCTGTTGCAATAATACAATGTTTGTGTTGTACATATGTCTAAATTAATGGAAATCACCAAAACATCGAATTTATGAATATTAAAAAAAAAGGTATGCACCATTATATCTACAATAAAATTACAAAATTTTCATAAAAATTGAAATATATGTTATGCAAGACATGATAAATGTTACAAGAAATAATATTTCTAAACTAAAAAATTGGTGTTCTCATGTGAATGCTTATGTTTTAATATTTATTTATATATGTCATAGATTTAAAAACTTCGGGTCAGTATATATATATAGATATTATCAACCAAATATAAACTTCATAAGAAAATCATATATTTGAATGCCTTTCTTGATGCTTACTTCATTGTAATATTCACAAGAATCTATTCATTTCAAGCTTTAGTGATCAACATTAACTAAATGTTTTAGTGCTACTAATAGAAGGGCTAATGTTATTTTGATTATGTAGAAACATAGTACCACATTATTATATTCCGTATGTCAATTGGTTAATCAATCTGTAGATTAATATTCATCATTTTTTTTTTCAAGTTATATAACTAGTTCATTTTTCCATACATGTAATTACTAATTATGAATTTGTCAGGAAATTTAGCTCTTGAACTTGGTGATTTTTCAAACTTGAAGATATTGGAAAGGCATTAATGTTGAGTGCAGGAAGAAAAATGTTTGTTTATATAAATTTAGGTCTTTATCTATATTAGAACAAAAAGAATAAGGGAAGCAAATAAACTAGCCATAAAAGAAAACACAGATGGAATAAATTACAAACACAAGGAATAATGTTTTATGAAAATTCAAAAGAAAACAATCATGGATGACAAGAAGCAATGGAAATATATATGTCTTGAGTCTCGCACTCTTTCTCTTCCTCATATTATCATGTTGGATTATTATATCAACATGGATTTGATTTAATCAAAATAGAGATTCTCGTATATTATACAAATAAAACAGAAATTTATTTGCCTAACTTTGATTCAATCAAAACATAAATTTCACACCAAAAAACATAACAAAAATTCAACACAAAGATAATCAAACAAGCGTGAGAAAAATATAACAAAAATTGTCTGTGATTCTGAAAGAAGTGACAACTTTTTCGATGAAATGGGAAATAAACTTGTGTTAAGATTTTGCAAAGAAAAAATAAGCAAGAGCTTTTATGTAATAAAAGGGAAGTGTAGTAATTTGATAATTATCAAACTTTTCTACCCAAGGCAGCAATCACATTCATACAACCCCCATGTGAATCACTTTCCTTGGTCAAAGGGCAAATGATTGCAAGGAGATCATCAATTTTTAAAGGAACCAAATGAGTAATAATAATTCACCCCGTTTACTTTCCAGGAAAAGTTGTCATTTTCACTTGTACCGAACGGGCCCATAAATACTTAGTGTTAATAATAGATAATTGGTTAATCTCATCACCCCACATACATAGTGATTATACTATTCAACTTACATCAAACTAAACAATAAAAACTAAATACAATATTTCTAGTTGCACCAAGCGAAACAACAATGATATAATTTGAAATACATCATTTTCAATTACATTGTAATTTCACTTAGAGTGTGACTTTACTTATTAGAAACTAAATGGTCTAAAATATTAAATTAACCTCAGTACAAGTACACTCTCTTAAAAATAAATGATACCAAGTTTATTTTCCCAAACACCCTATCTTAAACTTGAGCATTCCAGGCACAATTTTTAATCTACAAAAATCTTCAAGCTATAGAGCTTTTGTAAAACTATATTAACAACTTAGCCTTTAGATGTCACATGTTTAAGGTAAATATCTTTCCTTCTCATATATGCTCTAATGAAGTGATACTTTGTGTATATATACTTACTTATATCATGAAAAACTATATTCTTTCTCAATGCAGGAGCTGATTTATCATCAATAAAGATATCAATTGCTCCATCTTGTCCAAAATTTGAAACTTTTAGTAACCTGCTTAACTAAACAATACTGACATAAACACAAAAATGTTGGCAACATACTTCGCTTTTATAGATTGAGAGAGTCATGGTGGATTAGCTTCTTTGAGACTCCAAGTGAATGAGCATATCAAGACTAAATAGAAACTTGTACTACTCTTTCTATCATCAATATCTCATGTCCTAGTCACTAATATCATCATAGCCAACTAGATTACATTTTACAGAAGATCGACAAAACAAAGAAATAGTTTAAAAGTTCCTCTAATATATCTCACTATCCTTTTAACAGCCTTTAAATGTGAGATTGTTGGCCTCTCCATATAATTACTAATAATACCAACTCCATAAACAATATCAGGTCTAGAGCAAATCAAGTCTCAAATTTGCAATGATCTTTTCAATACAAAGTTGGATTCACCTTTTCACCACCATCAAGTCTTGAAAATTTACCTTCACATTCAATTGGTATAGACTTATTAACAATTTCCCATATTGAAATCTTTCAAAATCTTCATTTCAAACTCTTATGAAATAATAAAAAAAATCATTAGATTATTTTAGTTCAATTCCAAAATAATTTGCTAGAGCCCTACATGTATCATCTCAAACTCAGTAGTCATCTTAAACTCATCATTCAATATTGAATTATTTCTTGTAAAAATCAGATCATCAATATGCATGCAAACAATTAACATAGTACCATACTCCTCCTTCTTCTCCTTCATATAAAGACGATATTTATAGGGATATTTCATGAACTCTTTTTGATTGAGGTAGTAATCAATGTGGCTATACTAGGCTCTTGGTGCTTAGTTTATATCATATAAGACATTCTTTAACTTTAACACTTTGTTTTCTTGTCCTTTGATATCATAACCAAGAGGTTGGTCTTTATACATATAAGTGGTTGTTTAAAATTCTAATTTCACATCCATTTGATACAATTTCTGAATGACCACTCAAAAATTAGGTTTTTAGTTTTTACGGTTTAGAAGTTGTGGAGTGCACTATTTTTCCTAAACTACAGAAGGCCTTAGCACATTGACAAGCTTGTTGGTTGTTAGCCTATGCATTACATATTTTAATCAATGAAAAACCACTTTCAGTGAGGGGTAAAATTTGTTAAATGCAACCTAAATATATTATTTAGGCCAAATTCAACCTAGAAGTTTAAGCTAATTGAGTGAGTTTTAGAAGTATGTACACACACACACACACATACATATATATATATATATATATCTACTAATTCATTTTAGCAAACCAACCCAGATGGGATAATTAGTTACTCCAATATGCCCACTTTGTACACATAATAATCTATTTTTAACTAACCATGTTGAAAACAAACCAAACTCTGATATCATGTTAGATGCAAAACAAACATATTATTGAACTCGATTCAACCAAGTTTAAGACTTTGATGAATATGAATCTAAGAAGACAAGCCTATGTTCCTCATCCTATTAGTTTAACCTTTTGTGTAAAATCTAGCATAAATAATAATTTTTGTATCACATCTACCGATGGCCCTGATGACATGACCCTCTCTTAATATTATACTTACCAAAAGCCTTATGCGTCCATTTCATATGTCTCAACTAATGCTTAAATGTCGCCTTATCTATCTATTTTGCTATTATTTATTTTTTTACCATAATTTGTTGATTATCTTTGAAAAGGGAATCAAATTATGAACATTAACAGTATCAACATTTCCCAACTATCATACTAACTTACTCCATTGTTTCAATAATTGGATAAATTAAAAAAAATAGATATAAAACACAATTTAAAGAGGATGGGGCCTTTAACCTTCTTTTTGGTTCCCAATGTGTAGAAATTAGTGAAGTCACCAGAAGTTCTATGACCTAGTAGGAGCTACTGAAGCTAGGAAAGGGTAGAAACCCTACATTTGGTGCTAAAATTTGAAGGGTAACATTAAATCCAACAAACTTCATTTAGAGAAACGGGCATAAATCCAAATCCAAAATTCAAAAAAAAATCTCCTAGCTACAACAAATTTGATGATTAGTGATGATTTGCTATATGACGCATTTTTCATATGTCACAAAAAGAGAATATAATGTGACAAAAATTGAAGATCATAACTGAATTCCACAAATCGAAAATTGTACATGACAATGTTTGATAATGTCACACAAAAAGCGTCACACATTGTGTTGAGCCGATGTTCCCGTCAAATTGGACATGGAGGAAATATTTTTAGTGAACACTAATAATATTTGGCAATGCTCTCATTCATCATCAATGGATTTCATTTTCGTGATGATTATATAATGCCATTTTTGAAAAACAGTTTTTGACATTATGTAACTAGGACCATCGGGACATTTTTGGTGACCATTTGGTTTTGTCATGTATGTCTCTAAATATTTCCTAACGTATATATTGTTAGAAAATATAAGTATTTGTGTTACACTTATTGTGTCAACTATATCTATAACATTTGTGGAAGGAATTACAAAATGTCTCATTTGTTTAATTGGTACATGACATTAAGTTTTCGTTATAAATGAGATATCATTTTTATTCTATTGTGAGTATTTATTGTTGAGGATTTCGCCTTAATTCCTTTCATGCCCTGCTCTAGAATTATGACTGATCTAAAAATTTTGGGAGCTCGATGGAGAAAGACAAAATTGGAGGTTGGGATACAAAAATGAACCCATTTTTATTTATAATTTGGAGCAAGCGAACGGATTTCTTGAGGGTTGATTATGTATTTTAAGGGCTCTTGTACTCATTGCATCAGTTTTCTCAAGAAAGAATAAAAGGTAAATTTGTCTCTATAAATGTGGATGTTGGTCACATTGAGCCAAACCATGTAAATTCTTGTGATGTTAGTCAAAGGTGGAAGGAGGGTCGTGTATTCGAGCATCTCCTTATCTCGAGAGGTGGGTGTTCATTTTACCCATCCTCTCTTTCCTCTAAAAGTAGCGGGGTTCACTAAGGGGCAACACCTCAACATATTGATGGGTGGAGGATGGCCATGGCCCCAATCCTGTGGGTCACACATTTTTGGGTTTATTTTTATTTTATAAATGTAAAATATTTTTATAAATTAATATATATATATATAAAAATTATATTTTAACATTAAAATATTTTTGGAAAAATATATTGTTTCATCCTTTTATACAAATTTACTCATATAGTATAAAAATATTTTTAGAAAATATTTGCAAACATATATTGTCTCTAAAAATATTTTAAATTTACAGAATTATTATACAAAATATAAAAATATATATTTCTAGCAAAATATTTGTTGAAATTTGAATCTCCCTAAAAAAATTTCAACCAAAGTCATTGGTTCAAACTGACCAGCCTTACAGGTCACTCGATTCGCTTTTAAGCGTTCTTCCAGAATTGGGCTCTCGGTCGAAAAGACCCGTCTTAAAATTGGTTCCAGGTCAACAAGGTTAGACCAACAAGTTTACTCTTAGTTTGAAAACCTCAAGAAATAATACTTTAAATTTTCTCTTATTATTTTATATTTATATTTTCAGTGGAATGTGACTAAATTATAATAATATTTTTAATTTAATTTGAGATTTATATTAAATTTACAATTAATTTTAGAAAATCAAACGTTTACAAATAATCGTAAATCATTTAATAAAATAAATATAAAAATTTTTATCTTATAAATCATAAATATATTCTAGATTGATAATAGGATGCTAATGTAAAAACAATTAGGATAAATAAATTAATTAATTAACTCACTAACTTAGGTAAATCATTTAACCCATTATCTTGTATAAATTAATTTGTAAGGTATAACTTATTTATTAGAATATATAAACTAAGATAAATAATCATTAAAGTAATACCCAACATTGTAAATCCAAGAACTAGTAATATGTCAACTATGAATTTAAAATTTTAGCAAACTATTAATTTGTTAACCAATGTTCAAAAGATTGATTAAAGTGCATTTTTATCCCTTTTTGTCAAAAATGACAGCTATAATTCAGTACAATTAAGATCCTAAAAATTTGTATCAATTAAAATTTACCTTTTTGGCTCCTCCAACTTTCACCAAATCTCCTCAAATCTCTAATTAATTTTACTATTTTCTTCACTCCCCACCAAAAATAGCCTTAAAAAATTTGTACCAATTAGGAGCAATTTGGCCCTCTCCTCCAAATTTCACTAACTCTTCTCACAACTTACTAAAGAAAACCCTTGTCCCCATTGTTCATTTACATTGCCTACCCGAGTGAGTAGTAATACATAAATTTTCTCCTAAGACAATAACTAGGCTTCTTCACAAAAGGAAGACAAAGTATGTATAAAATATTTCATTTTGATTTAAAAAGTATTTATTATGTGTTTTTAGGTGAAATTAATAATCATGATTGTTGTATTTTATTATTGAATCAATTGACTAAAAACACTTCTATTTGGATAGATATGATTTTATTTTTATTATTTAGTATTTTTATTAAATTAGTTATTTGAGTGTGAGATAATAACCCAAATTGTGGTTAGTTATGGAATACATGTGCCTATGCAAACAAATTTTTGGTTAATAGTTTGTTTTAGTTTTTATTTTTACCCTTGCATTATTATTTCTTTTTAAATTTACTTATTACAGACATTTTTATATCAATTATTTAGTTTTCGTGTGATCTATTCAGACGGTTCGTAGGCGCATGGAAAACCACGAATGGTTTTTAATGTGTATAACACCACAAATATAAAGGGTCATCAAGTAATACACCATGGTGAGTACAAGAGTCGTATTTCCTCGGGGAGCGACACCGAGGCTCATATCACTTCATGCTTAATCAATAGCTAAGGTCTATAGTGTTTCTTCCAGTAAAATAAAGCTACTTCTACAAACTAGTTATTAAAATAAAATCGAGGATTATGAGGTGCAATTGGGAGAGTGGGGTACGCCCATATGTTCTACCACTGTGATATGAAAATAGAATGTGACAATGTTATCTAGTGATGAGATAGGAGAGGGAAATCGAGGCGCTATTATTGGTCACAATCTCTTGACAACTAGGTCTAAAACACTAGGAAGTTAGAGGTAATCTCTTCCATGCAGTCATCCTATGTTTTCGCCTTAGAATCAAGAAGCTGCACTAAAGGATAATCAAATCCTAATCCAAAAATCTAGCTATAACTGATCTCTGTAGCCATGTATGGATCTAACAAAGCATGGATGTTCTAATGAGTGAAATCTCACTTCCTCACAGATCAACACATTGATCAATAAGCAAACGTGCAATGAATCACAATCAACTAGAAAAGAAAAATATATTGCCAATAAGAGTTAATGTTTACCGGTAGAAAGCCTAGATACATCAACAGCCACGAATTTCCCTAGAATTGGATCCTCTTATGGATAAAGAATAATGAACAAAGAATAAAGAATCCACAAGAAAAGCATTAAGAATCTTAAAACTAACTCCCTCCAATAGTTCTCTGATGGTTAAGGTTGAGAAGATCCCAAGGAAGTCAAGATGGCGCCGAATCTCTTCGCTCGTCCTCCACTATCAATGCGTGTTGACTCCCTCTTGAGAAGTTCATAGGAATCCGCTAAAATTAGGTTGAACCTCATTTCCAAATGTGTTGCACTCCAAAACTCGGGCCGCCTTTAACCTAATTTGGCAAAAGAACCCTTTCCAAATAATAAAACCTAGGGTTATTTATAGCTCGAGTCTACCATGGGGTCACAATGGTCTTTGTTAAGGCCGTTATGATCTCAAATCTTCTCAGGCCCATAGTCACGATCCGAGCACGATCTAGCTACAGGGCATTGTGCACTTGAACACGGGCGTCTATATACACTGATCATTGTGGCTCATATGATGTCTTCTCGTGGATTTTACACGCCACAATTTGACCATCGCGGAGTGATGTTCTAGAGTTGTATGTTTGGTCACGAGTTGTCTCAATCAGCCTCCATATTAACTTCTCACTATGCAATACTAATTAGATACCATGGTGAACAAAATAATGCAATTCTATGCTAGTTCGTACTGAATATATGAAATTTCATGGTAGATATAGTGCAAATGATATATAAAATATGCATGTTCAAGCACTTATCAATCATTGTCATTAGAAGAATTAGATAGAAAGTTAGCGAAAGCTGCAACACATATCAACAAGCTTGGTCTCTTTTTTTTATAAACATTTTAAATTTATCAAGATGTAAGGATATTTTATACTTTTCAGTATTACTCTTCCATTAAGATACTTTATGTTTGAAATTCTAAGTGTGGAAAAGCTATTGAATTCATTTTTTATGTTTTCCTTTTTATTATGATATAAAATATTATATATCTTAATAAATGACATGATGAAAAAATGATATTAAAATATTCATGACGAATGGTAAATGGTTCACAAAAAAAAATTATTTATCACATTTTCATCTAGCAAACATCATGAAATGTCAAATATTAATAAATATTTGGTGATGCTATAAATGTCATTTATTCGAGTGACAAATATACTAATGTTACGATTAATTTAACAATTATAATATTCCATGATGTTATTTTTCAAAAATCAGTGGTAAAACATTCCACCACTATTCATGTGACTTTCATGTTATCATAAATAGCTGAACATTTTCATCACATTTCTTGATGATGTAAGTTATCTAGTGACATTATTATTTAAATAATTGGTGATAAAAATAAATATGTCACCTATTTGGGTGATGATCTTCTTTTGGTCATGAATTGTTGACCATTTCCCTCATATTGTGTGATGATCCATGACAACTAGTGATGTTATGTTTTTAATAATAGGTGACAAAACATACAATATCGATAAGTATAACGAGATAATTTTTGTCATAATAGTTGAACATTCAAGTCATATTTTATGACGATCCATGATTTTTGTGACACTTTATAATCTATTTTATGAAAAAAATAAATGTTACATAAACATAGGAATGATATGACATGTGTATATGCTGTCACGTAAATTTTAGCATTTGGTGATGACAATGTGCATATCATCATAGTATATCTTTAGCAACGGTGCAAAGGTGACAATCGTTATGACGACCTATTTAACCACATCAAATATTATATGTGACAAGAATATCATTTGTGACATTAACTGGTGCACCATTAATCATCAAATTTGTTGTAGAAAAATCATAAAAACGTGGTAGCGTTACCTTCAATGTAAGCCTGGTGAATCTTGTCTTTGGCCTCCATCATTCGCTGGCTTGACAGAGTGATCTCACTGTACTTACACTCCAAATTCTTTAGATTCTCATTCCTAGCTTCATTCTCATCAAAGATGATGGTGAAGAGATTCCCAGAGTTCCTCAATTCCTTTTTGGCAACATCAGGAATAGTCTACAGCTCAAAGGGTACCCTAAGGTACTCTCCCACCTGGGTCATCCACTGATCATAGTCTTCACCAGAAATAAGACAACCATAGAATCCCTCTTTCTAATCTCCATTCTCCTCCTAAACTTTCTTCCCAAACATGCTTGCATTGATTTGGTTCTCAAATGACATAGCATCCTTCAACCCTGACCAGCTTTTGCCGAACTCTACCATGATAGATCCCATCAAGGACTCATGTTCTTGATCAAAATATTCCAGAGAGGCAATATGCTCACAGGAATGAAACCAATGAGCCAAGCTTCATCCGAGATTCTTTATTGTTTGGGAGAAGGAAAGTCAGTAGATGGGGTAACAGCGTGTTATGGATATGAACAACTAGTAATGAAATTCCAATCAATTTAAGGACAAAGTCCGATCTACTTTATTTTCCATTTAACGGTAAGCATTCTAGAAAATAAACTGAGATCTAAAACCTGTTCATCAATATAACTCTGCAATATTAGCACCACAATCACCAAATAACAAGAAAAAAAAATGTTCCTAACAAATTAAAGTTCCAAAACATAGATCTAAACCACTAATAACAATGCCAAAGAAAATAAGTGGAAAGCTCTCACTTCCCTCCTATCCAATCAGTGGAAGAAGCTCTACGGAGCTTTACCTTTTCATGAACCATGCCCTCTTCCTTAGTCTTCCCTTTCCCTTCTTCTTCTTCACACTTCCTTCCTTTTTATATCTCCTTTCTACTTAAGTGTGACTAACCCACACATAGCACGCACTTGTCTAGTCACTCATTTGATAAGCTAGCATCAAAAATGAATCCCTTAAGATGTGAGCTCAGCCATTTCTTTCTTTGACCCTTGCGCCCTGTTGACACCATTTTAGCCTCGTCATGATCCCTGTTGTCAACTAATGAACTTCCTAATTTGTCATCCCCACTCTTCTACACGTGTTGCCAATTTAAATCAATCAACTTTAGTGTTGTTTCACTCCCTGCTATAATGGCACCACCACCCCCCTTTTTTTAAATTCGACCTTATCGCCAAGGTTTAGTCTGTGAAAATGGTGACAGAATTATTCAACATCCTCCCAGGAGTTGTCCGCTACTCACAAACCCTCCCACTGAACTGACGACTATAAAACTACTATGCCATTATAAAGAATGGTTTGAAATGATCGTGCAACAATAGGTTGAAACATAAGACCAAATTCAGAAGTCATCAATGGTAATCGATTCATAGCTACCTAGATTAGATCACCTTCACATTTACTCAATAACAATATGTGAAAAACTTGATGAAGGTGAGCACTCTCTAATGACCTGAGATGATAAACCATAGCACCAATTTTCTGTATGGATTAAAAAAGGGCAAAATAACACATTGCCAATTTCTAGTTTCTACATAATGCTAATGAATGGTGCTGGTAAGGTTAAAGTTTAACAAAAGCCTAGTCACTGACATTCAATGGAATATCTGAATGGCGATTATCAGTGAGTTTCTTCATTCAGCATTGAGCTAACAATAGATTTTGTTTCAACTGAGATAACATCACTTGGATTACAGTAGATCATAGTTGTTGGAATAATATGAGAATAGAGTAGGAGGATTGTGACGATATATGATCTAAAATAGAGTCATCTCGGCGCTATAGTGAAAAGAAGTATTATACCAAAATTATGCCCACAGTAAGAATTAAGCCCAAGCTTTAGGAATATCTGAGACAAAATAGTGCAGGTATAACTCCAGGCACTTGTTCAATGCTTCTATTTTCTTCATCCATTCAGGGATGGTAAGAAGATGACATAAACAATGTAGTTCCCATTGCTTGAAATAAAAGAATCCAAAACCTATTTATAAAAATCTTGTCACAAATGTTGACAATAGATTTAGGAATTCCATGTAGTTTCAAACATTATGTACAAACATGCCAACAACGATAAAGCTAATGAATTCATCTTTCAAAAGGATAAAATGCCCAAATTTAGACAAGATGTCCATGACAACATAGATAATTGAGAAGCCCTTAAATAATGGCAAACCCACAATAAAGTCCATTGCAATATGATCCCAATTTTTTTGTGGAATGGGCACCGGCTATATAATCCCTCCTAGGTGTGTATTGGCTAGATTTGTCCCATTGGCAAAGCATATTGATAAGTGCTTGTGTATTAGTAATATGAAGTATTCTTTTCTTACAATGAGCATTACTTTTATCAGATTTTATCGTTCATACATGTGTATTTGTGTTCTTTTTTGCATGTAGGGTTATGGAGACCAGTGTGGAAGAAAGAAACCGAAGTAGATCGTGAATGCACTTTGTTGATGAAATCTTGGAGTGAACAAATGTGAAGACACAAGTTATGCTCATAGACATATGAGTGTGACCTTTCTATTTTGCTTCTTTAATTGATTTCTTTAATTGATTTCTTTAATTGAGTTCTAATCTTGAATGCTTGTTGAATGGGTTTTCCCTTAGAGAGACACTAGAGTTGAGAGTCTACATTGGTAATCCTTGTGAGTGAGTGACACACCATGAGGGTTAGATAAAGCAAGATTAGAGAGGGTCGAGAGGGTGAGTCGAGAGGAAGTGGAACGTCCCCTTTCCCCTCTAGTGTGATTTATCCTACCTCCATGTTCCAAGTGTTCTTTGCAGTCACAATAAAGTGAAGTCCTAAGAGACGAACTCCGCTGGGCTTAGTTACGTAAATAACAGAGTAAAGCGTTGAAGTAATCCTTAGTATCTTGGGCTTAATTGTGACTAGGGGTCTTTCGCCTTGACTAAAAGGTTGGATCTATGTTAGGGAATAGGGTTTATCACTTGGAGTGCCTAGAGCTTTAAGCAACTTTGCACAATGTGAGGTGTTGAGACTAAGCGATTTCTCCGCCGGGGCATAGTGTAGGGTTAGTCATTGTTGACCTTAGGTTTGGGACCATATATTTTAGGATTTCCATGACTCATTAAGCATCAGTTAGGAGACATAATAGTTGGTTATGCACTTGAAGCAATAGTCCTAGGAGCAGCAATGTCCGGGCGCCCCACTTTCTATCGATTACCTTTCCTCTCATTTTTTTATATAGCGTCTCCCTTTCTTGTTCTTTTTATTTCTTTTCATATTGATATTGTTCACACTACTATCGATCCATCTTCACTTTAGTTAAATAGCAATCCTTGTGTTTTTTATCATTATTCCCTATGGATACAACTACCTACTCAACAGGGTATTATTACTTCAATAAACCTGTGCACTTGTAGTACACACGCAAACGGCGTTTTAGCTATTCATCATTTATTCTATTACACATTTTCTTATTCTTCCATCGTTCTGATTTGTTTTTCTTTCTTTGGTTGTAGCTCCAGGTTATGACCCGAGGTAACCCTTCGACATTGGTTGAAGGAGATCCCGAACTTGAACGAACATTTCGTAGAAGGGGAAAAGAACCTGTGCAAGAACAGTCAAATTAAGATGAGGTAGAAGGTGAAGGGTCAGATAGTATGGTAGAACAGAATGAGTAATAGAGGACACTCTCAGATTATTCCAGACCCGCAGTTTTGGGCACACAGTCTAGTATTGTGCGGCCACCGATCATGGCTCAGAATTTTGAGCTCAAGCCAGGCTTTATCCAGATGTTACAGTAGTTGGCACAGTTTAATGGTTTGGCCGATGAGGATCCAAACAATCACATTGAGAACTTCTTGGAAGTGTGCGACATGCTCAAGATTAATGGTGTTATGGATGATGCTATCAAGTTGAGAGCCTTCCCATTTTCTTTGAAAAGAAGAGCAAAGCAATGGCTACATTCATTACCTAAAGCATCAATCACTACTTAGGAGAAGATGGTAGAAGCTTTTCTTGCCTGATATTTCCCTCCTGAAAAATCAGCGAAGCTTAGGAATGAAATATCATCTTTTGTGCAAACAGAATTGGAGTCTTTATTTAAGACATGGGATAGGTTCAAGGAACTCCTGTGGAAATATCCTTAACATGAGTTTCCAGAGTAGATGATCATTCAGACTTTCTATAATGGTTTGAACCTAAGCACAAAGAAGTTACTTGATGCTATAGCAGGAGGTACCTTAAGAAGTAAGACCCCTAATGAGACCCGACATCTCATTGAAGAAATGGCTATGAATAGTTATCAGTGGAACATAAGGGACAAAAAGAAGGTAGCAGGACTTCATGAGATTGATGCAGTTACCTCATTGGCAGCCAGGTTGAATCATTGAGCAAGAAGTTAGACACTCTAACTTTTCCTAGAGTGGCTATGACAAGTTGCATTGGGTGTGGGGGGAGGACATGCTCCATCTGATTGCCCAATTTCTATTTGTGGTACGTCCTCGGTGGAACAAGTGGATTTTGTGGGTAATACAATGAGAAACCAAGGCAATCCATATAGCAATACCTACAATCCGGGTTGGAGGAGCCACCCAAATCTTTCATGGAGTAATCAAGGGCAACAGAATACAATGGCACCACTGGGTTTCCAACAACAATAACAAGCCCCAAATATTTATAATCGAGTTTCAGGCTTGGAGACTCGGATGACCGATCTAGAGAAAGCTTTCACCAAGTTCATCCAATCATTGGATACAAGGTTTCAGTTGGTCGAAGCTACACTTCGCAACCACACCGCGTCATTGCATAATTTAGAGAATCAAGTGGGCAAATTGCGAAGTCATTATTGCAGAGACCTCAAGGAAGCTTACCTAGTGACACCAAAACTAACCCAAGAAAACATGTGAAGGCGATCACTTTGAGAAGTGGTGGTGAGGTTGAGGGTAGGCTTCCGAGTAAGAAGACCAATGTTGAAGTGCCCGAGGTCTTGGAGGTTGAAGAGAGAGCCAAAGAGAAGGAGATGGTACCCCTACCCTACAAGCCAAGAATCCCTTATCCTTCGAGATTAAAAAATAACCAAAATGATGAGTAATACAAGAAGTTCTTAGATCTATTTAAGCAGTTGCATATCAACATCCCATTTGTAGAGGCGTTGTCTTAAATACCTCGCTATGAAAAATTTCTCAATGACCTCTTGACCAACAAGAGGAAGTTGGAGGAGAGTGCATCTGTGATCTTAGATGCTTCGTGTTCGGCGGTGTTGCAAAAGAATATGTCGAACAAGAAGAAAGACCCCCGAAGCTTTATCATTCCATGCAACATTGGTAATTTGGACGAAGAAAAGGCGTTGGTGGATTCAGGGGCTAGCATCAACGTTATGCCTTACATATTCTTCCAAAAGCTAGGCTTGGGAGAGCCTAGGCCCACTCGGATGACACTTCAATTGGCAGACTGAACGGTGAGACATCTAAGAGGCATCATTGAAGACGTACTCGTGAAGGTTGACAAGTACATATTTCCTTTGGATTTTGTAGTGTTGGATGTTGATGAGAATGTTGATGTCCCATTGATACTTGGGAGGCCATTCTTGCATACTTCCAAGGCTCTTATCAACATGGATGGTGGGGAGTTGACATTACGAGTTGGGAATGACAAGCTTACATACCGCCTCGCCGAAGCCATGAGACATTCTCTCAACTTTGATGATACTCTTTACTTTCTTGACACTACCGATGAACTAATAGATGAATATGTGCAAGAAATGATATGTCTGGACCCGTATGAGGGGTTGCTAGACCAAGAGATGGAGAATGAAGAAATCATGACACTTGATCTAGAGCATAATGTACAACCTACCCCGGGGATCATGAAGAAGATGATTTGAAAGATGAAGTGTGCAAAGAGACGTCAGAAGAAATGCCCCAAAGCTAATGGGGATGTGCAAGAATGGAGTAAGGGTGATGAACCCTTGTGCGGTAACAAACTCGACAACTCCCCCTCTACCTTCAAAAGATTATGTTCATTATGCTTTCAAGTTATGGGTAAGAGGAAAACCTTCATCTATGAGCCCCCGTGAGGTAAGGTCAGGTACGTCAAGCTTAGTAACGTTAAACAAGCTCTTCTTGGGAGGCAACCCAAGTCTTTACTGTTTTCTAGGTTTTAGTTTAGTGCTTACATGAATAAGAGCTTAAGTGTTGGTGTCTTAATATTTTGCATGCTTCTGCTATGATTTTCTCATGGATCTTTGGTGTTTTCGTTTGCTTAATTGTGATTTGTGAGTTTCTTGTCCATTTGAGCATGTTTTTCATTGATTCTCTGGTTAGTTTTTCATAGTAATGCAGGCTTTGTATGTGTATAAGTGTGTAGTAGATTTTTGCAGAGTTTGTAATTTTTTCTAAGTCATCCAAAGAAGATACACTGCCGTGTGTTTCTATTCAAAGCTTAACTTCTCCATCCTGAGAAGAACAGGGGCATGTGAATGCCCCTATGAATGACCTTGTGATGGTCACACGGCCGTGGGTAATTTCCACGTAGGAGTGTGTTTCTCTGCAAAGTTCAGAGAGCTATCTCGAGAGCACACAGGGGCTTGTGTCTACCCCTGTGGATAATCCTGTGAACTAAACATAGGCGTGGGTAATTTTCACACCTGCGTGAATCTCTGTAGAGAGTTCTCTGACATCCCAAGAAGACACAGGGGTGTGTGAGTGCCCCTATGAGTACCCCTGTGAGAATCCACATGCCCATGTGGAATTTCCATATGGGCGTGTGAAACACTTAGAGAAATTTCTTGGATGGGCAGAGAAGCCACAAGGGTATGTGAGTGCCCTTGTGGGTCAGACACATGAGCGTGGGGAATTTCCACACGCCTGTGTGAATGTGTTCAAAGGCAAGATGTGTTATCCCGAGAGCACACAGGAGTATGTGTCTTCCCCTGTGGTGCTCCCCTGTGAAGTCACACGTGCGTGGGTAATTTCCACGCCCGTGTGGATGTACAGAACTCAAAAGGCCGCGATTTTCTTTACAAATCTACTAAGCCTTTTTCATTTTCACACTCCCAAACACTCAGAGAACACATCCTTGCACTCTCCCGACTCTTTACCATTGTTTTAGAGGGATTTCACTAGAGTTTTCCGGCCGTTATCTAGGTTTTCATCTTCATCTTGTCGGTAAACTCTCTTTTTCTCTTTTCTTCACCAATCTCATTTTATTTCGATTAAATCTGGTAAATGTGCTTCATTTTCATGATTAAATGGTTGGTGCATGCTTTAGAATGAGTTTAGGGATGAATTTGGATGTATTTTTGGATTGTTAGTATAATTACCGTGTGGTTTTCATGCCCCGTAAATCCACACGGGCGTGTGGAATTTCCACACAACTGTGTGGATTACTGAAGAATGGTTTTGTGAGTTTATTTGATCAATTTTCTTTTCAATTCTTACAGATATGGCTCCCAGAACAAAGAAGGCGGCCGGCAAACATCCCAGAGAGTCCTCCCCTAAGCAAGAGCAGTTAGAGTTTGCTAGTCCCGAGTACTAGGCTCAGTTTGAATGTATGTCAAAACTTATATTCAGTCAGATACAGTTCCCGGATCTCAGTGCCATAAGAGAGATACAGTTGGTAGACGGCATAGCGGATGAGGTCGAGCAGTTACTTGTTGTGGTTAGTTGGCGCCCCTGTTGCTTATTCATGAGCCGACCATTCATATGATGACATTCGAGGTGCTCTCGTCATTTGAGTTTGACTGATCATATTCTGGATTTAATAGTATTGACACCATACAGTTCAGAGTGTTTGGACACCACTATAGTATAAGTATTGTATAGTTTTCAGTCCGTTTGGGTTTGTATGACGAGGCCTGTACAGATACAGAGGAGTACGGCCGATTACCTACTAACTATCCTGGTAGTTTGACCCCACAGAGAGCGTACAGGATATTGTGTGGCCAGGGTCAGTATGATCCAGGAGTGTCGAAGGCTACATGCCTCTCCCGACCAAGTTATAGATACATTCATGCCATCCTGAGAAGATCAGTGAATGGCCATGGTGACAGCACTGCAGTTTTGAGCAGACAGGAGTTGTTATACTTGTACTCCATGGTGCAGAGCGAGCCGATTCTCTTAGGACATATAGTGGCAGAGTATCTGAGACACCAGGGTCAGTATTCCAGGATCAGCGTCCTCTTCTCCGATCCCTACATTACTAGGCTCATCATGGGTATGGGTCTTTTAGATACCATTCGTGGGGCTGAGAACACGATCGTACCCCCACCCTCTCGGCTTAGAGACTATACGTCTGATAGGGATGATCAGGAGATATTGAGACAGGGTGTATGTGATGAACATTCACCAGCGCCAGTCGAGGCCGAGGGTGAGACTGCAGAGGGGTCTCAGCCCGTTCCTGAGCCACATGAGGAGCATATGGATATAAAGGCACTTCCCACAGCACAAGAGCCACCTCCAATGCGCATATTCTCTCCACCTCGAGCCCATGATCATTTTGAGAGGCTCGAGAGTGTTGTGAGGGTGTTACAAAGTGACCTAGCTGAGGTTCGTGCGATACAGGCCTCGAACCATACTGAGGTGATGTCCCGTCTCGACATTTTATAGCAGTTATTAGAGTGAAATGTGACTTCACCATTCATCATGAAGCCCAGAGCTCCACTGATCCCTCAGGCATCTCCAACACCACCATCACCAGTTCGAGCGCCAATTGATCCACTTGTTTCACCATCACCACCACCAACAGCAGAGGCGATCGAGCTTGACATCGACGCTTGATGCGTCTTTACTTTATTTGTTTATGTTTACATATTTTATTTTTGCTTTTTATTTTGGACTTGTATCACTCAGAAAGGATTTTCCTTCTGAGTTTATCTTTATTTTCGTTGTCTTGAGTTGTATTTCATTGGTTTATCTTTATATACTCAAGTTTATTTTGTTTTTGTTGAGCTTCACTGAACCCCCTTGTGTATACGTGCAAATGGTCTTGTGAGTATGGAAATTGAGGAATAGTCATAAACATGATCAATGTGATTTTCACATGGCCTTGTGTTCTCCACAACCCATTGGAACTCAACTCTCAAGGTATTTAGCTCCATCAAATGTACCATTAGGAGTTCAGGGGAGTATTGTTTCAATTTCCCACCTTGACATATGTTTTTTAGTGTTATACTTTTTATTGCCCTTACATGCGTACATTGAGAGCAATGTACATCTCAAGTGTTTGGGGAGGGGGGGGAGTTCACATTACACATGTTCTTTACATAAGTTTTGACTGAAAATGTTCACATAGCCAATGGAGGTTCACCTTGATTGCAATAGTTGTATTCTTAAGTTTAGGAGAATTTTTAACATTGAATTTGCTCATGCTCTAGTTTTTACTTGGATTTTTAGGAATTTTTGCCCAATTGACACTTATAGCAGCACTTACTCATTAAACCTTGTGGAACCTCAAGTTTGATGTTTAAGGGACTAGTGTTACTTTTGTTAAAAAAAAATTATTATATTTGTTTTGGGTGTGCATTTGGGGTGGAAAGAGCTACCACCTATAAAGTATGAAGCTACTCTCATAAATCGGATACTAGTTATGCCCTAATGAGAGAAAGAGCTATCTCATGGGATGAGTGAAAGCTACTACCCCGGTAGAAAGAGCTACCACCTCGAAAGTGTGAAAGCCACCTTAGCGGCAGCTTTGGAAAGGGCTACCTTAGAGGATGTATGAAGCTACTACCATCTCTTTGTTTTGTTTCGTTCTATAAATAAATAAGTCCCTTATACTTAGAACTTTGAGGAGTATACGTTGGGTTAACCTGAGTGAGTTTGCACACACTTACATGATTTCTAGTTTGTTGTCCTTTTTTATTCGAGCTTTTAGCTAGAGCATTGATTTTTCGTATTTGGTGTTGAAATTTTCCTTACTTTTAGAATGGCTCCCTTGTATGCTTTTAGTGAACCTAAGGCCAAGCACTTTCAATATTGCCTTCTTCTATACTTTAATGGTTTATTTTTGCTTAAGGATAAGCAAAAGCTTAAGTGTGGGAGAGTTTGATAAGTGCTTGTTATTAGTAATATGAAGTATTCTTTTTTTATGATGAGCATTACTTTTATCAGATTTTATCGCTTATACATGTGTATTTGTGTTCTTTTTTGCATGTAGGGTTGTGGAGACAAGTTTGAAAGAAAGAAGCTGAAGTAGATCGTGAATGCACTTTGTTGATGAAATCTTGGAGTGAACAAATGTGAAGACACAAGTTGTGCTCAAAGACATATGAGTGTGTGCCAACCTCCATTGTGCTTGAGTGAACATGTAAATTGGAGGGGCACAAAGGCAGACACACTTATATGTTCAAACTTGTGCAATGCTAGCAAGATTGTCGTCAAATGTGATTTTATTGAAGATGCACGTGATCTACCGTATGGATGTATGCCCATTCATGTGGCCTCGATGAAAGTGTGGATTCGGGACAATTTTGGCGGAGTACTGTAGCAGGTTGCTATAGTAAATCACTGTAGCAGTTACTGTTCACAGGCCGCTGAAAAATCAATTCCTACAAATTCACATGGACGTGTGGAAATTCCACACACCCATGTGGATGCCCAATTCCAGCCTATTCAAAGCCGCGACTTCAGCCCGTTTTAAGGATCCTTTGCCCTATCTTTTTCTCATCTTTACTCCATCTTTGGAGGCGCTCACGGCTAGGGTTTGGACCGGCTTTGGCACAGTTTTTGAAGTGGTTCTATTGCCTTCAACATTGTGTTCCTTTGGAAGATGGTTATTAAGGGAGCTTTTGTCGGCATCGATTCAACGAGGTGTGCCCTAGGCTTGACGAGGGAACCTTTGGAGAACATGAGGCTGCTCCACATGACCATCGATATGGACTATAAGGGGGTTTTACTTATGGATTGCATGTTTTTTACTTTTGATTTCATTATTGATTGTATCTTGCTCCATAGAGAGCTAAACCCCTAATGGGTACTTGGACTTATAAACCCTAGGATGATATTGTTTCTTTGACCTTTCTATTTTGTTTCTTTAATTGATGTCTTTAATTGAGTTCTAATCTTGAATGCTTGTTGAATGGGTTTTTCCTTAGAGTGACACTAGGGTTGAGAGCCTACATTGGTAATCCTTGTGATTGAGTGACACACCATGAGGATTAGACAAAGCAAGATTGGAGAGGGTCGAGAGGGTGAGTCGAGAGGCAGTGGAACGTCCCCTTTCCCCTCCAGTGTGATTTATCCTATCTCCATGTTCCAAGAGTTCTTTGCAGTCACAATAGAGTTAAGTGCTAAGAGACGAACTCCACTGGGGCTTAATTGCTCAAACAACATAGTGAAGCATTGAAGTAATCCTTAGTATTTGAGGCTTAATTGTGACTAGGGGTCTTTCGCTTGGACCAAAGGGTTAGATCTATGTTGGGGAATAGGGTTTATCACTTGGAGTCCCTAGAGCTTTAAGAAACTTTACATAGTGTGAGGTGTTGAGACCGAGTGATTTCTCCGCCGGGGCATAATGTAGGGTTAGTCATGGTTGACCTTAGGTTTGGGATCGTATATTTTAGGATTTCCACAACTCATTAAGTATCAGTTAGGAGACATAATAGTTGGTTTTGCACTTGAAGCAATAGTCCTAGGGGGAGCAATGTCTGGGTACCCCATTTTCTATCGATTGCCTTGCCTCTCATTTTTTTATATAGCGTCTCCCTTTCTTGTTTTTTTTTATTTCTTTTCATATTGATATTGTTTACACCACTATCGATCCATCTTCACTTTAGTTAAATAGCAATCCTTGTGTTTCTGATCACTATTCCCTATGGATATGACTACCCACTCACCAGAGTATTATTACTTCGACAAACCCGTGCACTTGTGGTGCACACGCAAAGGGTGTTGTCACATATAGGTCTTAACATACATAGCAATATCCCTGCGCATGTCTTTCCAATAGAATTGGTGTGCTATTCTACCATAAGCTTTCACTTAACCAATATGGCCACCTATTAGGGAGACATGATATTCTTGTAAAAGTTGGAACTTCAGTGAAGAATTATCTAGAATCACTAGTTTATCATTTTGCCATAACAAGTCATGTTTCCAAGAAAAGTGTGAATCAGTGTGATTGTTTGACTGAATTGCTGCAATAATTATTGCACATTTTGGATTATTACTAAAGTTGTCTAACCAAAGAAGATAATGACCACTGAAAAAAAGACCAAGGCAATGAAAAACATCAAGATGAAGCATCAGCAGCGAAATTATCTTTACCAAGTCTATACTCAATGTGAAAATTATAACCAAGCAACTTTGGTAGCCATCGTTGTTGCTGTGGCATTTGAATAGACTGTTGACATAAATATTTCAATTCTTCTTGGTCGGTTTTGATGATGAATTTATGACCAAAAAGGTAATGGTGAAATTATTTAACTGCTTCTATCACAGTAAATAGTTCTCTAACATATGTTGATTATTCCTGCATGTCCACAAATAATTTCTTTGAAAAATAGGTAATAGGATAATGATTCTGGGTGAGAATAGCTCCTATTTCTATCCCAAATACATCATTTTCCAATATGAGGGGTTGGGATAAATCTGGTCATAGGAAAACTAGAGTAAAAGTAATAGAAGTTTTTAATTGATGGAAAGCCATCTGTGAAATTAGAGTCCACTGAAAATTGTCTTTCTTTAGGAGGTTAGTAAGGGGTTGAGCCATAGTTTCATACCCTTTAATGGAACGTCTGTAATACCAACTAATCCTTTAAAAGCCACTTAATTATTCGATATTGTGAGGTTCTAGCCATTGTAAAATGGCCTCCACCTTTTATTTATCCATCTGAACACCTGCAACAAAAATCATATGTCCCAACTATTCTATCTGTAATAGACAAAAATAGCATTTGGAGTACTTAGCATAAAGTTGGTTTTGTTGTAAGGCAAGTAAGACTTCTTCAAGATGTTGAAAATGGCTCTCCCAATCCTTCCTATAAACAAGGATGCCATAAAAAAAATATAAGGCCATATCTATCCTTAACCGAGGAAAAAAATACTATTTATTAAAGCTTGAAAGGTACGTAGCAGGCACATTTGATAAACCAAAAGGCATGACTAGCAATTGAAAATATCTATGATGGATTCTGAAAGCTGTCTATCTCCTTGAAGTACCAACACTTGATGATACCCAAATCTGAGATCTAGTTTGGAAAAAATGTGACCACCATTCAACTCATCCAACAATTCATCAACTGTTGGAATGGGAAAAGCATCTTTGATGGTTATTGTACGTAGAACCCTGTAATAGCTACAAAAACACCATGTGCCATATTTTTTTAACTAGTAACACAAATGAGTAAAAAAGGGTGGGGGATTAAATTTTTTGAGTGGGTATCGAACTTTGCCCTTATTTTAATTTGAGTACTAACTTTCAATTTGTATCAAAATAAGCACTAAGTATTGATTTCATTTCACCAACAAGGTAATTGGGCCTTTCCAGTGAGTTTTTAGTGACGTGGATACTAGAATGTCTGATGTGCACTCTCCACCTAAGCGGATGATGTGGATCGTGGGTATCCATGCAAACATTCTGGCGTCCATGTCACCAAAAACTCAATGAAAAACCTCAATTAACTTGCTGGTGAAATAAAATCAAAACTTAATGCCAATTGATTCAAATTTAAAGTTAAATTTCAAATTGAAATAAGGGCAAAGTTCGGCACCCTCTCAAAAAATTTACCCTGAAAAAGGGCTATTGCAGGGCTTTATCAACCCATCATGTAGCATTTGAGACACCATCAATTCAATTTTTTTTAGCTATGAGAGTAATGATAGGGTTTAACCTTCACAGGTTTAGCATTTGGAAATAATGGAATCTTATCATCACAATTCCTAGATTGGGACTGACTAACACATATAGAAAAGACACTCTGACATATTAGCAACAATGTTTATAAAGTATCAGGTATATCATTTGGAAATTCCAAAATTGGAGTACTATCCATTTATTGACTGAAAGAATACCCATTGATCAAATAAGTGCTTGATGAGGTAGAAGTAGTAAGACTATAGCATTCAACAATGGATTTAGACAAGTATAATCTGTGAAGTTGCTTGACTAAAGCTATTGTATTACCCTATTGTCTCTCGCCACGCAAAGTAATTGACATACTATTTTTGTGAGTGTGTAAATAAGGTTAAGTCAGTCAATACCGCAAGTGCATAGGTCATCAAGTAATGCCTTGTGGGTGAGCACGAGGGTTGTATTCTTCAGGGAATGGTGAGAGGCTCTGATTACTTCCTTTTTGCTTAATCAATAGCCTAATGTATATGTTGTTTCTTAATATTAGTTCTACAAATTACTTAATACAATATAATTGAGGATCGTTAAGTTCAATTGGAAGGAGTTGGGTAATCTTATGATGATTCCTTTGACAACTACTTATGAAATAGAATTAATATGTGATAATTTGATCTAGTATTAGACCAGGGGAATTCAAGGGCCTACTGGTTGCAATCTCTTGGCAATCAGGTCTAAAACACTAGGAAATTTAAATAGAATCTCTTCTACCCAAACATTCTATGTCTGTTTAAGTTCAGGAATTCCTCAAAAAGTGACAAATCAAACCCTAAGCCTAAAGGTATTCAAACCTTAATCCAGAAACCTAACTATGCTTAATCTCTTAGCACATGCATAGATCTAACAAAACATGTGTGTTCTAATACAAGGGTATATCTTCCTCACCACATCAGCAAGATAATCACTAAATAAACATGCGAAATTATAAAAGACTAGAAAGATTTATTGAATTGTCAATAAAGATTCACAAGCAATAATCAAAGTATCTAGACATACAATTCCCCTCAAATTGGGGTCCTATGGATCAAGAATAGAGATGTAAATAAAAATAAATCCATAAGAACAAAGAATAAAGAATTTCTAAACTAACTCCCTCCAATAGATCTCCTATGGTTGAGGTTGAGAGGATCCCAAGATTGTGAAGGTGGTGCCGAACCTTTTTGCACACCCTCCATTATTGATGCATGTTGATACGCCCATGGAAAACTCACCAAAATCTATTGAAATCATGATGAAATTCATCTCCAGCCGCACAGGTCTCCAGAACTCCTGCTGCTCTACCAAATTCACAAAAGAACCTCCCCCGTAATTGGAAACACTAGGGTATTTATAATATTGAGTCCACCACGGCCTCACCACGCCCGTTGTGGAGGTCGTGGTGAGTAAGTTCGTTGTTTGGGCCCCAAGTCACATCCTAGCATGGTCCTTTCTGGGGATTGTGTGGATTAGCCATGGCGTGATAGCTCACAACAGCCATTGTTGAGGCAGTTATAATTTCTGTGTTATTCTCTATGATTCCGCACTACCACGGCTTGACAACGGCTATGATAGAAGTGGACAACGACCTTGGTAAGATGTTACCATGCCCATTGTGAGTCGTGGTAATGCTTTATTCAGTAAGTTGATCTGTTTTGCATTGAAACACCCTCATATTCACTTCTTTGGCCCTAAGGCATAATTAAAGCTCGTGGTGAACAAGAGAATGAAATTATGTACTATTTGGTGCTAAACATGTCAAATCTAATGCTAAATGCATCATAAATGATATATAAAATACGCACTTTCAAGCACTTATCAATAATAAATGGTTGCCATAATAAAATTGGAATGTTAATGCCTTGTAGTCAACAATATGTGGACCTATTGTGGCAAGCCATGATGCTCCTAAAATAATTTCTACTCCATCTATTGGAAGTAAATAAATAGGAAATTGTAAGGCATGCCCTTGTATCTACACCTGTATATCATCAACGAGACCCTCCACTTGTAAAGCATTACCATCACCCACTAACACCTTCAAGTTATTAGTTGGTTAATTGCCAATTTGAGAAAATGAACCACCTGAGGCTTGATAAAGTTATCATCACTACCACCATCAAGTAAGATTATAAATGAGTAGCCATGTATAGATCCAGTGAATCTCATTGTTTTTGAAATTGGAGCACTGTTAATAAATTCCAGTGAGTGTTTAGGATAGAGGTCGTCAGTTAGTGCAGAACTATCAACCTCTATTACAAAATCAGTTTCTCCAGAAGAAGAATTGTCAGGTGGCTCATCATCCCACTGTAACAATAACATTCTCTTATTTTGACACCGGTGAAAGGAATAAATTTTTCATCACAGTTAAAACACAACCCTTTGGCATGCCATAACTACATCTCATTAAAACTAATTTTCTTGAAGGGTTCAGATCCAGACTTTATCCCAGTGGAAATAGAAGAACATAGTGACTTTGGTTGATGAGCAATAGTAACTTTCCTTGATTAAACAATTATACTAATATCTGGTGGAAAGAATAGTTTCTTAGTAGTGACACGAGCAACTACAGAATACTTTTCTTCAAATAATTTGACCAATTATACTGATGCGGTTAAGGAATCAGGTTTTCAAGGAATGATATCATGATGTAATTGTTTTTTCAATCCACTAATAAAATAAGCCAGTAATGGTTTAGGAGCTAAGTCTTCCCTCCCCCACGCGATTAGCCAAAGCAGTAAAGTAGCAAAGCAGTAAAGAAGTAAAAGATATCAAAGCTTGGATATTCAATAAGAGATGGCCCATATAAAGCCTCCACGGATTTTACTGACTATGACCAAGAAGATATTGACCTCGTCATTTGCAACATCTAATACCATGGAATAGTAGGACCATCAAAGAAATCATCGTTGATCTTAAGACAATAGATGTCTATAATGTCATAGCATTTGAAAAATTGCTCAGGTGGGAAACACTACAAGAAAAATACTATATTGGCACAAAAAAATTGGCAATGTAAAAAAATTATGACAAATTGGTTACAACATTTGACACAAAATTAACAAATTGTGTCAAATTATAATTTTTTTTAAAATATTTTTTTACTTCTGTGCCAAATACAGTGCCAAATATACAAATTCCATAATTTTACATGACAGTGTCAAATGTAGTGCCAAACATACTTTTTTTAAAAAAAATAATTTATTAATACTACACCAAATATCATGCCAAAAACTCAAATATAATAACATATTAATACAGTATGAAATGGTCTGCCAAAATACAAATATAATAATATATTAATACCGTGCCAAAAATATAAATATAATATATTACTACCGTGCCAAATACCACGCCAAAAAAAATAATTTATTAATATTGTGCCAAATATTGTGCCAAACCCTCAAATATAATAATATATTAATACCGTGCCAAAAGCCGTGCCAAAATACAAATATAATAGTATATTAATATCGTGCCAAAAATATAAATATAATAATATATTACTACTGTGCCAAATACCGTACCAAACATACAATTGTAATAATATATTAGTACCATGCCAAATACCGTGCCAAAAATACAAATATAATAATTTATTAATATGGTACCAAATACCATACCAAAAATATAATATAATAATATATTAATACTATGCCAAATACCGTGCAAAAAATATAATATAATAATTTATTAATACGGTGCCAAATATTGTACCAAAAATATAAATATAATTATATATTAATACCCCGCCAAATACCGTGCCAAAAATACAAATACAATAATTTATTAATACGGTGTCAAATATAGTGCCAAAAATACAAATATAGTAAATCATTAATACCGTGCTAAATACAATACCAAATATATAAATAAAATTATTTATTTATTTATACCGTACCAAATACCATGCCAAAACACAAAAATTTAATATTTTATAATGAATTTTCACAGTTCATATTAAAAACACAAATATTTTTCTTATCGAAACTCCCTACCCTTTCATCCTCAACAACGTCTCCTTCCAAACTCCTCACCATCATCAGCGCCGGAAACTCCATTCTCCCGGAAATCCTCTCCGCTCCACCTCTAGCCATCTCTTCCTCAACTCCATCCCACTTCGTCTTTTCCTCATTCGCCGCATCTCCTCCCATGTCCCCCAACACGACTTCTTCTTTTTCGTCGCCTAACCCATCCGCATCTCCATCGGAACCACACTCCGCTTCCTTTCTTCCTTCTCCTTCACTTCATTTTGGCCCCGATCGCCTGGAAGTAAGGTTAGGGTTTCGCTTTCAATATCAGTGGGCTGATGCTTTTTATTCTCGTTTGGCGTAGGGGTTTTGAGCGGGCCTTGAGTTTATAGGATGGGTCTGGATTGAAGCGTGTTTAATTGCAGGTGAACTAGGGTTTTGATTGCTTGAATTTTGCTAATAAGTGCTTGTGTGTTAAGAATACAAAGTGTTCTTTCCTTACGATGAGCATTACTTTTATCAGGTTTAAGCGCTAATACATGTGTATTTGTGTTCTTTTGCGCATTTAGGGTTGTGAAGCTAAGTGTTAAGAAAAGAAGCCAAAAGTTGATTGTAAACGCACTATTTGGTAAAATCTTGGAAGGAACAAACGCGAAGACACAAGTGAGGCTCTAAGATACGTGAATGTGTACCAACCTCCATGTATTCAAGTCATTGCAATCAGTTGGAGGGGCACGAAGGCAGTCACATTTGCGTATCCCGACTTGGGCACTGATAGCAAGATCTTCACCAATGAAGCCTTTGATTGAAAAAGAGTTGCGATCTACGGCATAAATGTGTGCCCATTTATGTTGCCTCGATGAAAAGTGTGGAATTGGGAGTGTTTTGGCAGAGTAATGTAGCAGGTACTGTAGCAAATCACTGTAGCAGTCACTGTTTATAGCCGGCCGAAAATTAGGTTTCTAGAGAATCCCCACGGGCGTGTGGAAATTCCCCACGCCCTTGTGGAAATTCCACAGGCCCATGTGGAGAATCCACAGGGGCGTGTGGATGCCCGATTCCAGTCCTATTTAAGCCGCGATTCAGCCCGATTTTAGAAGAATCTTTTCACCCTTCTCTCCAACTTTTCTCCATCTTTTGAGAGGCCGTCGGCTAGGGTTTTGAGAGACTTTTGGCAAGTCTTTGGAGTGGTCCTACGGATTCGACACCGCGCTTCTCTTAGAAGAAAGTTATTGGGGGAGCTTTTGTCAACATCGATCCGGCGAGGTGTGCCCTAGGCCGGACAATGGGACCTTTGGAGAAGAAAAGGCTACTCCATAAGACCATCGACATGAATACCGAGTGGGTTTTCTATGGATTACTTGTTTTACTTTTGATTTCATTATTGATTGTATCTTGCTCCATGGAGAGCTAAACCCCCTAGTGGGTACTTGGATTTTGTAAACCTTAGGATGTTAATGTTTCTTTGACCTTTATTTATGCTTTCCATAATTGATGTCTCTAATTGAGTTCTAATCTTGAATGCTTATTAAATAATTTCTCCCTTAGAGTGACTTGAGAGTTCATTTTGGTAACCGTTGTGGATGGGTGACACGCCATGAGGATTGGACAAAGCTAGATTGGAGAGGGTTAAGAGGGTCAGTCGAGAGGTATCGGAGCATCCCCTTTCCCCTCTGGTGTGATTTATCCTATCTCCAATTCCAAGAGTTCTTTGCGGTTACAATAGAGTGAAGAACTAAAGGATGAACTCCGTTGGGGCTTAGTTACGCAATCAATAGAGTGAAGCGTTGAAGTGACTTTAGTATCAGGGGCTTAATTGTGACTAGTGGTCTTCCGCTTGGACCAAAGGGTTAGATCTACACATAGGAATAGTGTTTATTACTTGGAATCCCTAGAACTCCATGCAACTTTGCACAGTGTGAGATGTTGAGACTGAGCAATTTCTCCACCGGGACATAGTGTAAAGTTAGTCATGGTTGACCTTAGGTTTGGCACCGTATGCTTCAGGATTTCCACGACTCATTAAGCATTAGTTAGGAAGCATAATAATAGGTCTTGCACTTGAAACATTAGTCCTAGGGTGAGCATTGTCCGAGTACCCCACTTCTATCGATTGCCTTTCCTCACTTATTTGTGCCTCTCGTTCTTGTTTCTTTTATTTCTGTTTACATTACATTTCATCAACATAATCATTGTTCATCTTCATTTGGTTAAGTAGCAATCTTAGTATTTTTATTCCTTACTCCCTGTGGATACGATACCCCATTCACCTGGGATTTATTACTTCAACAAATCCGTGCACTTGCGGTTCACACGCAAAGGGCGTTGTCATTTGCTACTTGGGTCTTCAATTAAAGATTGACCGATGATATCGATGTTGTTTAAATTTGGGTTTAAACAACATCAGCTGCTTTTTTTCCTATACTTTTTTTTATCCCATGGATTATATAGTTTTATTCTATTATGGATAATATTTCAGTTGTTTCTATTATTGTTAGGGATTTTGGATTATGTATACACAATGCTATGCTATGACATTTATCTTCTTTCGGAATGCCTTCCATTAAACTTTTTGTGTTGGTTATTGTAGGATCATTGTCAGTTCAAGCAGAGGTTTTTTGAATTTTTTGGATTATTAGAAATTTGGTGGACCCATATTTCTGAAAATATGTGGTGAATCTGCATGTTTAAGAAATCTTAAATGATTATACAGCTATAAGTGGTATATTTTTAAATTTCCAATAATTCATGAGCTATCTGAATTTTTATATTGAATTAAATTAAGAAAGATATCATAGCATGAACTAATGTTGTAGTGATTAAATTACGAACATGTTTTTTTAAAGCTTCTTGCATGCCAGTTGCAGATGTAAAACATGATACATATATTCCAGCTGTTGAATGCTCCATTTAGAGATGTTAACTTTTATTTTGGTGTCTCCGGGTTTTTTTTTTTGGTAGTTCCAAGAGAAAATTTTTATTTGTTGGTTTTATCTTGTGGTGATGATATGAGTTTAACCATATGTGCTGACACTAATTGATATTTACATGCTTTATAATTAATCTTAATATTGCAAAATATTTGTCATTGTTTTGCATGGTGTTATTTTTAATATGACACTTTAAAATGTTGGCATGATCATAAAGAAATTTTTTTAGTATTATGATTATATATAAATAGGTGAAAAGAATATAGCCCAAGCCTTAATGAATCGAGTTAGCTTGGTTTATTGTTTTCAGCTTGGGCTTGTTAATTTTACTATCCATCTTGATTATTCTCTTAGTGAGGAGCCAATCTAAGGAGATTATTTGGGCATCAAAGTAAATTGTTAGGTGATATGTTCAGTAATTCATCAACTTATATCTACCAGTTAACTTCATTACTAAATAGACATTCTTGTCATTGTCATACAAGGGATTTATCACTTTATGTTTTCTGAAAAGTTTACTTGGGCATCAATTAGTTTGTTTAGAACTAATGCCTAGTTGGAAGGAAAGAGACATAATGTCATAAACTCAGGTGGGCTAGATTTGAGTGTAACGAAAAATACATCAAATTGGCATAACTGTCATAAAGGAAAGTGTTTAGTTATGGCATTGTTAAAGGTGTTTAGTTCTTTACCATGCATTCTTTTGATTGTGCTACTAAATATTATATGCTAATCTCAAATAATCTTGGTTGAATCTAAATTTTGGTTTACTGAAGAATGATATATGAAAATTTTCTATCTTTTTTGATACCTTAGTATTATTAAATATTACTATCCTGTATTGTGTAAATAATTTTACATTTATATCTGTCTATGTTGAATATTTACTGAAGTTGACCTAAACAATTCTTGCTTTATTTCAGATGCTGCCTTTTTGGATCATTGGTCACTTGACCAATTTCAGAGCCTTCTTAATAGATCCTATAATGATCCAAAGTTGAAACAGTTAGTACTGCAGGATAATTTGGTTATATTTCTGCATCTACTTGGTTGTGATACTAATGGTCATGCACATTATCCCTATTCATCCATCTATCTTAACATCATCAAAGTTGAAGATCATATTGATAAACGTGTTTATAATCTTGTTGAAAGCTACTTCAATGACAACCAAACTGCTTATATTTTTATAGCTGATCATTAAATGAGTGACAAAGGTTTGGAAACATTTGAAGTGCTCTTCAAAATTTTTTCATGTATTTCCCTCCTGTAATTTATTATGTTCATAATGGTTCCTACTACATCTAAATTTGAATTTTCTTCTGCATTTAGTGATGTTTCTCATGATCTAGAAAAATAAAAAATTGTAATAGTTGAGTTCAAGTTATGGATCTCAATATCTCTGACTTGGCTTTTAACAAAACCGTAAGTGGAAGCTATAATGATTGAGCATCTTGATTGCAACTTGCAAAAAACAAATTACTTTATTTGAATGACTAACATATAATGAATGCAAAGTCACTAAAAGATATTAAGACTATGCTCAATACACTTTTAAATTATAGAACCAGATTTATTGCGTTGTTTTGCGCTATAATTACTTTATCTGTGAATTTCTTCCATGATCCCCAAGTTGCAACTGTAATAGTCATCAGGTTCCATTTTATGTTGCCCACGTATGCACAAGTCACCAAATCTTGGAAAGGAACCACTAATGGGGACTTACACCAGTCAATTTTAGCATCGTTTCTGTAACCACAAACTATAAATATCCATTGGGTTTGTTGCTTCGTTAAGGTAGCTTTTATTTTTTTCCCCTTAAAATAAGTGTTAATGTTGTGCTCATGTATTCACTTGGATGTGCCAAATAGGTCAAGTAGCTAGAGGTCCAATCAGCTTGCTAATATTTTTAATGAAGTAATTAGATTTAGAGTACGTGAAACAAAAAAAAGCTATATATGAATTGTAAAGAAATGATAAGGAATTTGATTGATATACTTGATATACAAAATCAATGTTATGCTCTATATGTTTTTTTTTTATCATGATCTAAACAATGCTTGATGAAATTACTGGTTGTTCACATGCAGAAATGATAAAAGTTGTATGCCCTTATATTGTAATACTTAAATGTTTTCCGCACAAAGCTTGCTAGTTTAACCAGGTTATTTTATTGAATCCTTGGCCACAGCTAACAAATCCAATGTTTATACTTGATTTATATTTCAAATTTGAACTATATAAGAGAGCAAAATCCTTTCCATTTGATTTATGGGTCAAGTATCTTATTATCTACCTCATTTTTATAATAATTGACATATAATTGATTGTGCCATTGTGCCAGTAAAAAAAAATAAAAGGAGTGGGTCTTATATTATTATTTCAACCTTGTTTGGGGAATGAAATATACGCAATGAATATCAGTTGCTTGCGCCTCAGAGATTAATGTTGACTTATTTTGGTGCTTAGTGAAAATAGTAGATTCAAAATGAAATTAATTTCTACTTGTGAGGCATGATGTACTGAACTTAAATCAAAATGACATAATAAAAATTTTTACTAGTTATCACCATGGATTCAAAAACATTATGATGGCATGAACTATATAGAGTACTTCACTCATTATTCATAGAAAAAGTGATTGATTTTCCTATGAACAATGATACCATGAACTACATTATTGCTATGGCCAACAAAAATTATCAATAACATTAGCAATTGTTTTTACTGAGATTTAAATCAAAGTTTCAAATTTTTTTTATATGTTTCTAAATATGACTTGGTTTTGTGAAACAGGGACATGAACAGCAGTGCTAGCTCAACAGAAGTCTTATGGATTGTTTGTTATCGACATTGACTTCATACTAAAAGACCAGGGAAAACACCAAAAGGTACATACATTATCAATTTGTATCCAAATTTTATCAATTTTTTTATATGTTGTGAATGTTGGTATTACTGCTACTAATTATGTCATCATAAACAAAGGATGATATAATCGGAAACTATAGAACTGCAGAATGTTGAGAAAATAATGATGATAAATAATCAAGAATGTGAAAGTGACAACACCCCTTGCGTATGTCCCGCAAGTGCACGGGTGTCGAAGTAATAAATCCCAGGTGAATGGGTATCGTATCCACAGGGAATAGTGAATAGAAACACAATGATTGCTATCTAACTATGATGAGAATAAATCGATGGTATGATGAATGAGATTTATATAAAAATATATAAAAGAAATAAGAACGAGAGGCACAATAAAATTGAGAGGAAAGGCAATCGATAGAAATAGGCTACCCGGATATTGTTCTACCTAGGACAATCGTTTCAAGTGCAAAACCGACTATTATGCCTCTTAACTAATGCATTAATGAGTCATGGAAATCCTTTAATACACGGTCCCAAATCTAAGGTCAACCATGACTAACTCTATACCATATCCCGAAGAAGAAATCAAACAATCTCAACACCTCACACTCAGATAGAATCTCATGGAGTTCTAGGGATTCCAAGTGATAAACCCTCTTCCTAGATATAAACCTAACCCTTTGGTCCATATGAGAGGTCTCTAGTCACAATTAAGCCCTAGGTGCTAAAATCACTTCAACGCTTCACTCCGTTGCCTCTACAACTAAGCCCCAGCGGAAGGTCATCCCTTAGCCCATTCACTCTACTATGACCGCAAAGAACTCAAGGAAATGGAGGTAGGATAAATCACATCAGAGGGGAAAGGGGACACTCCGCTACCTCTTGACTCACCCTCTCGACCCTCTCCAATCTAGCTTTGTTTAACCCTCGTGGTGTGTCACTCACTCACAAGGGTTACCAAGATGAACTCTCAACCCTAGTGTCACTCTAAGGGAGCATTCAATCAATCAAACATTCAAAATGGGAACTCAATTAAAACATCAATTAAGGAAAGCATAATAAAAGGTTTAATGAAACAAATATATCCTAAGGTTCACAAATCCAAGTACCCACTAGGGGTTTAGCTCTCCGTGGAGCTAGTTACAATCAACAATGGAATCGAACATAAAAACAAGTAATCTATAGAAAAAACCCCTCGGCAGTCATGTCAATGGTCTTGTGGAGTGGCCTCGTCTCCTCCAAAGGTCCCCTTGTTCGGCCTACGGCACACCTCGTCGGATTGATACCGACGAAAGCTCCCCCAATAACCTTCTTCCAAGTGGAGCACGATGTCGAAGCCGTAGAACAACTCCAACACCCTTACAAATACCTCTCAAAACCCTAGCCGCCGCCCTCTTGAAAGTTGGGGAAAAGATGGAGAAAAGAATCCTGAAATCGGGGCTAAATTGGGGCTGGAATAGGGCATCCACACACCCTTGTGGATTTGCCACACGGGCCTGTGGAATTTCCGCATGGGCGTGGATAATTTCTACACGCCCGTGTGGATTCTCTAGAATTCTCTTTTTCAGCCGGCTGTGAACAGTACCTGCTACAATAATTTGCTACAGTGTTTGCTACAATACCCTGCTGCAGTACCAGCACGAAACACTCCCGAATCCATATTTTCATCGAGGTAATGTTAACGGGCACACGTTCACATCGTAGATCGCTTTGCTTTTTTCAATAATCGGCCTCATTGGTGAAAATCTTGCTATCAATGCACAAGTCGGGATACTCGAATGTGACTGTCTTTGTGCCCCTCCAAACCATTGTGCTAGCTTGAATACACGGAGGTTGGCACACATTCTCGCATCTTGACCCCGACTTATGTCTTCGCATTTGACCCTTCTCAAAATTTTCTCCAAATAGTGTGTTCACGATCTACATTGGCTTCTTTCTTTAACATTCGGCTTCATAACCCGATATGCATGAAAGTAACACAAATGCACAAGTATTAGCGCTAAAACCTGATAAAAGTAATGCTCATCATAAGGAAAGAACACTTCGCATTCTTATCACACAAGCACTTATCAGAAAGATGAGAAAATTGAGAAAAATAAAATGGAAAACATGAAGAAAATATGAAAACATACTCATGCTGATGTATTATTATTATTATTATTATTATTATTATTATTATTATTATTATTATTATTATAAATCACATCTACAACAAGTGGATAATAACAACCTTAATAAAATTTAAATAAATATAAACATACACCAGAATCAATTTTCTGAACAAATACCAAAAACAATATATCATCGGGAATTTGTTGTTAATTTCTAAAATTAATTACAATTGTGATGCTAAGTTTTTTATTTGAAAGTTGGAACTCCCTTAGTGTATTTAAACTTGAAACTTTTGTCATTTTTGAAATTAATGCCGTTGTTGGTGCCTGATGTGATATTGATGATGAGTTGTTTAATTAAAACTCACGATCAGGTGCATTATCCTAAACTTGTTATCAGGGCTTTGTGCCTCTATCCATTGAAATGGTCATCCAGGCTTTCTTTGCTAGCTGTAGTGATTTAATTGAGATGAATATGAAATAGAAAAGTCCTTTTGTGGGGTATCGAGAATGAGAATCAAGGACTAATTTATATATGACCACTTTGGTATATACTTTCATGTGGTCGATGTCACTATCATTTGTGGTTGGATTATCACTTGATTGGCCTGGGTAACAATATCCATTTCTTCATACATGTCTATAAACTTCACTTCTTAATACTACAACTATTCTTGCTTAATTGCATATCTTATGTGCTTAGCATTTCCTTGACAATTGATAATGTGTAGAGAATTGGCCTCTGCTAGTCCCAATTGGATTGGAACTAGAGGATTTAATGATTCTATGGCTCACATGTTATATGAAGAGATAGCATTTAGTATTTTGGTTTTGAAGTTTGGTAGTTTTGTATTTGAATAGATGCATCTTCTTTTTGGGGGGAGGGGAATTATTGAAATTGTTATAGCCGATGAGTGAACTTATTGGAATAAATTTGTATTTTCAAATTCGATTTTAGGAACCATTATGCATGTTTAAACCTGGTTTTTACCCCAAAAAAAAGGTCATATCTGTTAATTATTTCTTTGCTCTTAACTGAAGCAAAATTTGGTTTATAATTAGATTATTATCAACGGAGGATTGATTGCTGATGATAAGACATACATCAATCCATTTTTTACTGCTAATCTTCTTAAGAACCTCAATAGAGATACAGACCATTGTTTACTACTGTTCAAGCATATGCTTCAAGAGGATACATAGCTGTTGCCATTGATTCGCAGTACCATTGTAAGCGAGCAAGCAGCACAAACACATACCTAGAGGTAAGCCAACACCCATTGATGGAATGATCTTAATATGATGGAATTTTGCTTTTCTTAATTTTCTTATTAAATCATAATTAATTGCAATCTGCTAACTTGGTTTTGGAATAGGCTCTAGTATCAGCCTAGAAAAATGGTGATACAATGCCTTTTATTTTTGACACGGTAAGACGTATATAAAGCATGAACAAATTTGTGTGTATTTTCATGCGGTTCAGGTTATATATTAGGATGTACTTGCTACGAGAGTGATGTAACTGAGTTGATGTTATATGAGTAGGTATGGGACCTGATCAAATTAAGGGATTATTTAACTAAATGTGAGGACATTGATCCTGCTAAGATTGGGATTACCAGTGAATCACTTGGAGGTTTAGTAAGCATACAATAAAAGCCACTAAAAATTTAGTGATAAAAGTTCAGAAATTTTTGGAGCTAATATGAAAATTTGTTGATGTAGAAATGCATGCATAGTTTGTTGTTATAGTTGGTACCCGTTATGCTGTGGTTGTCCCTATAATTGGTGTTCAGGTATGAAATCTATTGTCAGTTAATTAGTTGCTCAAATGTTCAGTAAATCTAACATTAACTCTATGCATTGTAGGGGTTCAATGGGCAATTGACCAAGAAAAATGGGCAGGCCAGAGTTAATAGTATAAAAGCTGTCTTTGAATTTTAGCATTAACAAAAATGTGCTCTCTCAACATTGCTTTTGCATATCTTGAGTTTACTTTAATTTCTTGTACTGATAGCAGAAGCACGGATGATTTGGGCAAGATAGAGATTGATAAAGAGGTGGTGAAGAAGGTTTGTGTCTTTGGATAAGAGTGCTTTGAAGTTCAAACTTTACTAATACTTGAAATTGAACTATAAATATTAATTTTTTCTTATGTCATGGGTCTGTCTTTCCAATTTCAGCTTACTATTGCTTATTTGTCATAGGTCTGGATAGAATTGCTCATGGCCTAGACTCACAATTTGATTCACCATACTCAGTTCCTGTAATTTTTAATAATTATTAATTATGATTAATTAATTGGATGTTTTGTTATTCATTTCATTCAACTTCTACTTATTTTATTGAGTTTCGTCTTCTTAAACTTATTGGTAAATTTGTGATTTTAGTAACATTTTTGTTTATTTTGCCCATAAATCAATATAAAATATAGAATATATTTTTAATAAAATTAATTTTATATAAATTATTTTTTGTTCACAGTATAAATAAAAGCATGCCGAAAGCCATAATAAAAGAGTTTTGTTAAAAAAATTGTGCTCAGTACCATGAGAAAAAGTATTATATATAAAATCGTGCTAAAAATCGTATCAAATATTGAACCAATAAAACTGTGCCAAAATCATGGTAAATATAGAATTAAAGTCCATGCCAAACATCAATGGCAATGTTTGGCACAATTGTAATAGACCGTGTCAAAAATAGTGACAAAGTTTGCCACGGTGTAACAAAAAAATAGTGCCAAAATGTATTTGTGACCTTGCTATTAGCACGGTTATTTTTCGGTGACAAATACAATGCCAAAGTCAATTTGGCACGGTTTTTAAATTCGTTTTGGTGCCAATTCTACCGTGCCGCTTTAGGATTTTTCTTATAGTAAAAATCCATTGCAGCACATCCTCACTAGGGAATCGAGGAAAGTCCAGCTTAACAGAACATATTTGAGAGGACAGAGCATGCCCGGAATCCTATCCACTCGAAGTATAGATCGATTGGGACAGAGGTAAATCAAAATTAGTAGGACTGTGATTGTGTTGAGACTCAACATATAGAGAAAGATTCGATGAATATTGTTCCACAAGTTTCACTGCTCATTACTTTGATCCATGAATGTGAGGAGATGATCTTCCTTTTGATCCATAACGGATAAGATAGTATTCATCTTTACAGATAAGTCTTTCAAACAAGTAGATTCAGCCATGAATCGATGAAAATACTCGTTAGGGTCAACGAAAGTACCAAGTCTGTTATGGATCTGAATAACTAGTAATGAAATTCCAATCAATTCAAGGAAAAAACTCTAATCTAATGTGTTTTCCATTCAATGGTAAGCATTCAAGCAAATAAAATGAGATCTAAGACCAATTCATCAACATAACTTTGTAATATTAGCAGCATAGTCTCTAGATAACAAGAAAAATGTTATAAAGAAATTAATTAAAGTTCCAGAATATAGATCTCAATCATTAACAACAATACCAAAGAAAATAAGTGGAAACCTTTCGCTTCCCTCCTGCCCGATCACCGGAAGAAGCTCTCCAGAGCTCTACTTTTCACAAACCAGACCCTCTTTCTCAGTCTTCTCTTCCACTTCTCCACCCTTCCTTTTTTTCTATCTCCTTTCCACGTAGGTATAATTAACCCACTCATAGCACAGGCTTCTCAACTCCCATATTGGACATGCTAATACCGGTAACAAATCTCTCGAGATGTGGGCTCTGTCATTTCCTTCTTTAACCCATGCACCCTACTGGCACCATTTTAGCCTCATTATGAGCCCTGTTATCAACTAATGACCTCGCTGATCTGTTATCCACACTCTCCTACATGTGCTACTGGTTTAAATCAGTGAGCTTTGGCACTGTTTTAGTATTCCTCACCATAACATGGCATTAGAGAGTTCGGTTTGCAGGGAACGCACAAAGGCGAGATATATTGCACGATGCATATAAGAGGGTGCCATCAAGGTTCTTGATTCAGGGTAGGTAGTCTTGCAAATGAGGAGGTACTTCTGCTGTAGAGATTGAGCTCGGAATCTCTAATCTCGTAGTCTTCAGAAACAAGAGAGGAACTTGGAGGAGGCGTCAGCCGTGGATGAGAACTTCGAATAATAAAGATATAGTTTTACTGATAAGTATTGGTTTCTTGTTGGAGAGAAAATAATAACAGATTAACAAAAAAAATTATATATATTTTTTTTTTGTTAAAATAAATAAACTACATATTTATTAGAAGAGCATGGAGTATTTTTTTTATGAATAAATTTTATTGCTTGATTATGTTAGAGTGAAATTAGTTTATTATATTATTATTTTAATAAAATGTTTTGAGTGTAAGTTTTAAGAAAACGGAAGGGGAGTGGAGTGCCGATCAATGCTATTACCAATAATATAGTAAAAAACAATAAATAGTTTGTTTGATTTATGTTCGAATAAAAGAAAGAATGGGTTATGAATTAAATTTTATTTATTTGATTGATTAGGTTACCAATAGAAGTATTATGTACATTTTGATTGATTATATTATTATATAGATTTTTTTTATTAAAATTGCAGTTGGAGTACCCAGAGCCGAGCCGCATGGGATTGAGACACCAGTGAGCTCGCACTACAAAAAAGATGGGCCATAGCGACCAAATTTAGCTGTGGATTTATAAATTAGCTGTTGTAAATCAGTATAGCAGCAGATTTTCAAGTTTTTTACTATACATTAGTACCCACATATTTACAGTAGTTGATTTGTATATCAGCAGTCGTACATGTGTTTTAGCGGCAAACATTTATATTAGCTTATATAGGTAAAAAAAAAATTTGTAACAATAGTTAAAGCGGCTAATTCATAAATTATTACTATCGATATTAAATTTTAAAATTGATATTTGTAACATAAAATAATTTTGACCGTCATTTATTTTATTATTTTTTAAAATAGAAATAATTAGTGGCAGAAATTTTGTCACAATATGTTATTTTGAAAATTATTTGAAGCAAAATTTTTTTACTAATTATCATTTTTGAAAGATATTAATAATACATTATATTAAAAAATTCTAACTAATGAAATTATTAAAAAAGAATACTAATCATCATTTAAAAAAAAATTAATTTAATGTAAAATTTTTTTAATATTATATCAAAATATAACTTAGTGATCATTAGGAGGCTTTAAATATTTTATATATCTAAACACCTTAGCGCTCAGCGCTGAACACCATAAGGCTTTATCCAAAGAGTTGAAGCATGGCCCCCTCCATGGTGGCAGCGTTGCCTCTCTTCTCCTCCCTCTCCATCGCCAACTGAAGCCCAAGATGTTTCATTCATCTCTCTGCCAATCTCTTTTGCTCCAACCACACCCCCAATTCCAATGTCCTCAATTCTTGAAACCCCTTTCTCAAGCTTTTATTTTGTGTAGATTTTTAGTGGTAGATTGTTTCCTTGCTTTGCATTGCTAAGGGATGTTGAGCATAAGGTACGTTCTTATTGGCGGAGTGGAGATTCCCAACTACAAGAGGATGGAGTTCTCTTCAATGATGAGCTTATCACTCTTCATGAAGAGGTCTCCAATTATATGATCAAAGCCCATCCCTCTTGTTTTACTCCTCAAAATTATCTTTGTAGCTTTGATTGGGACTAATGCCACCTATGAAACATAAGTGCATGTGCCGATCAAGTAACATAATGTGCTTAAAAAACAAGGTTGTCGATCCCAAGAGTCAGTAAACAAAGTCGAACAAAAGCAAGGTTACTAAAGTAAAACTAATGACGAAAACTGACAATGAGTAAATCAAGTATATAGAGGAGGTGTCCAGCCATAGATTTCCTTTGGGGGTTTGTTAGGTCCCGGACAATGGTTGCAAAAATTCTTGCAATCAAATTGAGCCTAGAGAGTTCTTAAAAAATGATTCCCCCTTTCTCAAGATGAATAGCAACCGATCCCATATGGTGCTTATACAGACAACCCTATAATCATAGTACAATCTATGAACTCTAATCTAGAATAAGTATTCAAAATATAGACAATTCTCCTCTTGAAGTAATTGCTCCAATCCTATACATAGTAGAATCAGAATCTCTTATGGAAACTACTTCCTATGATTGCAATAAAAATTGAATTCCTTGATAATTCACTCAGATGGATTATATGAGGAGAAATTTCCACTATAAAGTACCCTATCTCTAGGAGAACTCATAGTCCCATTAAATTATGGCTTGTCTATACTAGGTTGGTATCTCGAGTCGTCACACAAGCAAATCAAACATGAATTCACGACTCGCGCCACAATAAAACTCAAGACAGAAGAGACACGCAATTAAATTCAATGATGAAAGATAGTAATTAATGAATCAACATAAAAGCATTCAAGATCCACTACCAAAGTCAATTAAATTGTAAACCCTAGAGTTCATCTATGACTAAGCATAATGAAAATTAGTTCTCTATTATTAGAGAACAACAATCCAATCCAAATGAAATAAAATACATAAAAGGAACAATAAAACTCCCTCAAAACTCGTAATCTCCTTGAATGGATGAAGTTCTTTGAAGATTCCCCACTATCACTGCCGAGATCTCTCCACGAACTGCTACCTTGAAGCTTTGAACCGTCATCTACTCTCTCCCTTTGGCTTTTTTCCCCTAGAGAAGATATACAGCAGAAGCCCTCCAAATCACCACCCATAAAGGCCAAAGAGTAGAGAAGAAGATATCCCTAAAAGCCCTAGTTTCTGGGCATTTATGGACTTAGAATTTATTACCTTAAACCACTTCCACCTACAATAATTTAAATTTTTAGGCACAAGTTTTGGTTTCTTCAACAACATGCCATGGTAAAGAATACATAGCTTCAAAATAGTATGGAAATATCATTTAACTATCTCTTTAGATCAAACAAAGTCAAATTTAATTATCCTATTCTTGACACGGTATCTATAACTTTTAAAAACATCATTGTTATTTCCTCAACCACAACATTAATTTATCGTGCCTCATAGCCCACCAGTGGTAGTCAACAATTAGCATGAATTATGACAACAATGTCGATCTATGCATTCAAGCATAGATCGATGCATTTAATATCACTTAAACTGCATGGCAGAGGTATTGGTGTTGCTTGCGGCGCCTAACAAATATTAACTCAATCTCTCTTTAAATTATCGAATTTTTCTTGTTGTGTTGTTTTGTCTTACATATAGTGATCATGATGTGTAGGACATAAAAGTAACATATAATCATCATGCAATATAACAGAAGTTCTTCAAACACGTTTATTAGGTAGAATTGTTGTACCTAATAAGTAGACATATGTCAATTTCACCAAGCTAATTTAAAAATAGAAGATACCAAAATGTAAAACATGTTTATTAGGTATAATTGTTGTAAATTTATGAAAAATATTTTCTTTCATGGTATTTCTAGCATTTTTTCCTCATACCTAATCTAGCACATACATGTACAAGTAACCAATGTATTCTAGCTTCCCAGTGATAACTACCCAGATTTTGGTGGGGTCTTAAGAATGAAAAGAATTACTTAGTTTTGTTAAGACATAAATTACCATAGAATTCTTGCAATTCTCAATACCAAACTGCCTACCAAAATATTATTATAAGTATGATCTCGAATTCTAACAACTTTACTTGTATTAGGAGATTTTATTTGTATTATACATTTTTATTATTAATAATAGCATTTATTTTGATGTTCTTCTAAATCTTGTGATGGCATTTTAATTAGTTTTGAACATTGTAGTCCTTGTGTAATAAGTTACACCTTCTACTCCTTATGGGATGAGAAGGTCACTAGAAGGATTTAATACACTTAAATAGTTCACAAATCAAAAATCTTTAATTAGGAGTTAAAGATTTGTAATATTTGTAATATTTGTATGGTATATGCTTTGACAAAAAGTGACAATTCAACACTATAGGATAGTGGGAGCATATATCATAAATACATCAATATGATTGGTGTATTCGCACATAACACATAATAAGCGAATCACATGAGTTTTACTCTTTAACCATCAATGATTATGATAGTTGAGTATGATCATATGAGTGGACTTTGTGCATAACGTATCATGATTACGATGTGCTTGTGACGTCCAGACTATTACTAGAGTAGTTAGGCTCAACTTACCCTTTGGTATGGCCAACCTCGAAATGCGGCTATGTCGAGCAAATAGCAGTTGTGAATGATCACCAAGAATGAATTCATTCTCTTATAAGTAAATGAGTTAGTACCATATGCGATCATGAGTAGGTGAGATTATAAGACTTTGGTTAAGGCAGTAAAACTAATCGTGTGAAACATGAAGGTAGTGTTTGGATTGAGGGAGTGATCCCCAAGGCATGGGGATCACTCCCACTTTTGGTGCATACCCATGTTTGGGTATGCACCAATAGGATTGGGGATGGGAATGAGGGGGGGCTTCTTCCGCTCAAAACCCATATTGCTCATGCCCCCCAAAATTGGCGGGCATGAGCATTCCTTCCCTTTTTTGCCTTTTTAATTACCAATATACCCTTAATAAATAAAAAAATTATTTCTATAATACACCCCATACATGTTATAATTAAATCATTTTTTAATTAAATACATCCTATAATTAAATTAATTTATGTCATTAAAATATTTAATTAGTATAATTAAACAAAAATATTTTTAAACATTTATTAATCATAATTAAATCATAATTAAAATAGACTTCAAAAAAATTTTTAGGAAAGTAGAAATTTTGTCTATTTTAATTTTCATGAAACCGGAGTTAAAATATATATTTAATTAAATATTTAATCATAAAAATTAAATTGGATAATAGTTAAATGGATTAATTATTTTAATAATTATAATAAAACATATAATAATTAAATTAGACTTTATTTAAAATATTTAATTATAATAATTAAACAAAAATATTTTTAAACATTTATTAATCATAATTAAATCATAATTAAAATAGACTTCAAAAAAAAAATTAGGAAAGTAGAAATTTTGTCCATTTTAATTTTCATGAAACCGGAGTTAAAATATATATTTAATTAAATATTTAATCATAAAAATTAAATTGGATAATAGTTAAATGGATTAATTATTTTAATAATTATAATAAAACATATAATAATTAAATTAGACTTTATTTAAAATATTTAATTATAATAATAAAAATGAATAATTTTGTTTAAATTATTTTATAAATTAAAAAATTAATTATTCTTAAATATAATTAACTTTGGTACTATACTATGTAATATTATTCATTTACATTAAAGGATATAAAAGTAATTTTACATGATTTCTTTTTCTTACTTATTTTTATTCCTACTTTTTATTCCTTCCAACCAAACACTATCTTCATTCCTATCCCTATACTTTTATTCTCATCCCCAATCCCCATCCACCACTCCCATTCCCATTCCCATGCCTATTCCGTGAACTAAACGGAGGGGAAGGGGTATAATATTCTAATTGGTCCCTCTACTTTTCTCTCTCTTTCTTTTGGTCCCTCTACTCAAAAATGCTCTCAACTAGTCCATCTACTCTTGAAAATGGGCCAACTTAGTCCTTTCTACTCTTAAAAATGGACCAACAAGTTCCTGTATGATATTGCCAAAAGGGAAGAGACCAAAAGTAAAAGGGCTAAGTTGGCCCATTTTCAAGAGTAAAGGGACTAGTTGGGAGCATTTCTGAGTAGAGGTACCAAAAGGAAAGAGAGACAAAAGTCGAGGGACTAATTCAGGTATTATACCAACATAAAGAATAGTTTGACAATCTTACTCTACTATGATTATTTGCATATGACTAAGTTTAGTGATTTTGACAATTTCCATGGCTCTCACTCTGTCAAGATACAGGAACAAAGGGTTTATACACATATGGTAATCATAATTAGAAATGTTCATAATGATCAACTCATTTGTGTTCTATTAGGCTATGATGTGGGGTCACGGGGCTGGCTAGGTGTCACCCACATCCTTTTGTATCTTCCCAATGCAAATCAAGACGAACCTAGAGAGTTGCACTTAAAGAAATTAATGAGTAGTGTCGTTTTGAGTATAGGGGAAAAATTGTCAATTTATAATTTTATTTCAAGGAATGAAGTGAAATTGTAAATTGGTCTAAGGTTTTATCTTAAGTTTAAATTTTGATTAAAGTTAGATGGTTAAAGTTTATAATTTTATCTTAAGTTTAAATTAATCAAAACTATAAATGCTTAAAGAAAAAAAGTTGTTTTAGTTACTTTAAACTCATATTTATATCATGACTTCATAATAGGATAGTGTTTATCATGTTTTATGAGGTTTATATAGATATGACTCTCCTCTAATCCTAGATTAATAATACAATTCGCTTGGTGTCAGATTTTCCCTAATCTCTCTCCCTCTCTAACCCCAGCTGTTATTTTAGAGAAGAAGATGAGACTGTTTCTGAATTCTAGTGTGTGATCTAGAGGCGGGGCTTTTGCTCAACGCTAGAAACTCTAGGACAATTCGAGGAACAAATTTGGCACATAAGAGGTAATTTTCCAAATCTTGTTTTTCATTAAGTTAATTAAGGTGTTCATCAAATCATTTAGTTAATGTCGTGAATTTTTTCTCCTTCAGTATGCAAATTGTTTTGTATATTTTTGCAATGTTTCCTAACAAATACATATGCAAAACATATGTTGAAAGTATCAAAAAGTAAAACTTGTTCATAAGTGCACAAGTTAATTTTTAGCCTTGTTATAGACCTAACAATGCTTTGATAATAATGTTTGGTTTATGTGTGTGTATATATATGTGATGATAGGAAAAATAGTTTGTATATTCAGTTACAAAAAGAGTACAAGGGTATATATATATAGAAATATTAGAATTTTGTGGTATGGATGATAAGTGCTTGTGTGATAAGAATGCGAAGTGTTCTTTCCTTATGTTACTTTCATGCATATAGGGTTTTGAAGCCGAATGTTAGAGAAAGAAGGCAGTGTAGATCGTGAATGCACCATTTGGAGGAAATCTTGAGAAGGATCAAACGCGAAGACATAAGTTGGGTTCAAGATGTGAGAATGTGTGTCAACCTCCTCGTATTCAAGTTAGCACAATAATTTGGAGGGGCACAAAGGCAGCCACATTCAAGTATTCTGGCTTGTGCATGTATAACAAGATCTCCACCAATGTAGCCGTTTATTGAAGAAGTAAAGCGATTTACGACGTAAACGTGTGCCCATTTACGTTACCTCGATGAGAACATAGATTTGGGAGTATTTCGGGCCGGCACTGTAGCAATTCACTGTAGCAAGTACTATTTATAGCCGGTCGAGAAAAGTGATTTCCAGAGAATCCACATGGCCGTGCGTTAATTCCACAAGCCCGTGCGGTGAATCCACAGGGGCGTGTGAATTCCCGATTCTAGTCCTATTTAAGGCTGATTTCAGTCCCGATTTCAGCATTTTTTTCTCCATCTTTTCTCCAACTTGAGAGAGGGTTGCGGTTAAGGTTTTGAGAGGTATGGCTAGGGATTAGGAGAGGTTCTACGGCTCCGACATCACGCTCCATTTGGAAGAAGGTTAGTGGAAGAGCTTTCGTCGGCACCGATCCGACGAGGTGTATCCTAGGCCGGACAAAGGGACCCTTGGACGAGTAGAGGCCTCTCCACAAGACCATCGTCACGACTATCGAGGGGGTTTTCTATGGATTACTTGTTTTTACATTCGATTTCATTAATTGTAACTAGCTCCATCGAGAGCTAAACCCCTAGTTGGTACTTAGATTTGTGAACCCTAGGATGTATTTGTTTCATTAAACCTTGTTATTATGCTTTTATTAACTAATGTGTTAATTGAGTTCTAATCTTGTATGCTTGATTGTTTGAATACTCCCTTAGAGTGACTATAGGGTTGAGGGTTCTTATTGGTAACCCTTGTGAGTGAGTGACACACCACGAGAGTTAGATAAAGCTAGATTGGAGAGGATTGAGAGGGTGAGTCGAGAGGTAGCAGAGCGTCCCCTTTCCCCTCCAATGTGATTTATCCTACCTCCATTTCCTTGAATTCTTTGCGGTCATAGTAGAGTGAATGGGCTAAGGGATGACCTTCCGCTGGGGTTTAGTTGCAGAGGCAACGGAGTGAAGCGTTGAAGTGATTTTAGCACCTAGGGCTTAATTGTGACTAGGGACCTTCCATCTGGACCAAAGGGTTAGGTCTACATCTAGGAAGAGGATTTATCACTTGGAATCCCTAGAACTCATTGCAATTCTATACGAGTTTGAGGTCGAGAGATTGTTCAATTTCTCCTCCGGGACATGTATAGAGTTAGGCATGGTTGGCCTTATATTTGGGACCATGTATTGAAGGATCTCCACGATTCATTAATACATTAGTTAGAAAGCATAATAGAGGGTTTTGCACTTGAAACGATTGTCCTAGGCGGAACAATATCCGGGTACCTCATTTATATCGATTGCCTTACCTCCTCTTTACTTGTGCTTTTTTTCTTGTATCTTTTACTTTTGTTACATTACATCTTGTCACACAACTATTATTCACTTTTCACTTAGTTAAGATAAATTTAAGTGTTTTTATTTTCTACTCCCTGTGGATACGATACCCACTCATCTGGGATTTATTACTTCGATAAAACATGTGCACTTGCAGGACATACGCAAGGGCATTGTCAATGGGTCTGTTATGGCCCATTAACCAAACATAACTCTAACACTCCCCGTCAAGCTGGAGCATATATATTGAGCATGGCCAGCTTGTTACATAGATTATTAAAGACTTTAACATTTAAACCCTTGGTGAAGATATCTACCAGTTGCTCAAATGACTAGTGTATGGCATAGAGATGACTCCCTTGAGTACCATATCACGAACATAGTGACAATAAACCTTCACATGCTTGGTATGCTTATGGAATATTTAATTATTTACAATGAAGATGGCGGCCTAGTTATCACATAACATCTGCATAAGTATCATGATGGGGAATCCCAATACAGATAGAAGAGACTACACCCAAATCATCTCACAAGTTGTCTGTGTTATTGATCTGTATCTGCTTTGGCACTTGATCTCAAAATCACATTCTGCTTCTTGCTTCACCAAGTAACCAAGTTTCCATTGATATACATATAGAAACCTGACATAGACTTATGTCTCCTCTATTTCCAACATAACCTGAGTTAGGATAGGCTACAATGTCTAGGTGACCATGATTCTTGTAGAGAAGACCTTTGTGAGGAGCTCCTTTAATATATGCAAGAACCTTAGAGCATCCTGTCAGTGAACTTCTCATGGCTCATGCATAAACTGACTCATGAGTTAAATTGCGTAAGACATATCAGGATGAACAATTATTAGATAAATGAGCTTTCCAATCAGATGTCTGTATTATCCTGGATCTTTCAAAGATAGGGAAGATGTCTCCCAAAAGGGTGGTGACTGCTCAATAGGTGTACTCTAGTTTACAACCCAATAAACCAGTCTCCTTAAATAAGTCTAACACATATTTCCCTTATGAGAGCGTCATCTTTCCTTTGATATATGTAAACTTAATACCAAGGAAGTATATGGATCGTCGCATGTATCATGTAATGAAATGCTTTATTAAATACTTCTTAGTTCTCTGAATGCCCTGACGATTACTACCCGTCAGCAAGATGCCATCGACATTTACCTCAAGTATAACACATCCAAATGAAGTCTTCTTATAGAACACAAAGTGATCCACATTGCACTTGCGAAAACCATCTACAACTGCAATTATATTATAGTTTCAAACCATGCACGAGGACTCCGTTTCAAACCATAAATTGCTTTCTTAAGATGGCAGACTAGATTCTCTCCCTAAGCAACATATCCTGAAGGTTACTCTAAAAACATTGTCTCAACTAAGTCTCTATAGAGAAAGACATTCTTTACATCGAGTTGACAGAGTCATAGGTTCATAACTACCGCTAGTAGGATGTGAATGTAATTTAGATGAGCAACCGGTGAAAAAGTCTCAGCATAATCGACACCATAAGTCTAAATAAAACTATGAGCCACCAATCGGCTTTGTAGCAATCAAGTGTACAATCAGCTTTGTGCTTGACAGATTAGACCCATCAAAAAGTGACGACATTGGCATCAGCAGGGCGAGGTATAAGCTCCCATGTACCACTAGATCTCAAGGCTTCTATTTCCTTATCCATTGTCGTATGCCATTATGAAAGCAGACGTGTATCCTCGTAATTCCTGGGGATTAACTTAGTAGAAAAGAAAAAAGAAAAAGTGAGGAAGGACGGGTGAAGATTATCATAAGAAACAAAAGGTGAGATGGGATGTTTGGTACAATAACGAATACCTTTATGAAAGGCAATGCAAAGATCAAGAGATGGGCATGCATGGTTAGGGAAGACAACCATAGGGGGCTAATCTGGCTGTGGTACACGTTGGTGGCGATAATAAACTTGTCCACAATGGTCATAATTTGTATCTACTGGAGGAGGCATCACACTAGGCATAAGCACAGGCAGAGGGACGGAAACAAGGAGGGGGAGAGTAATATCAAATGATGTAGTGAACATATAGTGAGAACCCGAGGTAGAAAAAAATGATTAAGACTCAAAAAACGTGACATCCATAAACACATAGTATTTCTAATTAGTCGAATGGTACAAATGGTATCCACGTTAGGTGCGACAATATCCAACAAAGAGACATTTAAGCACACATGGGCACAACTTATCCAAACTAGGAGTTAAATCCTAAACAAAACTAACACAACCAAAAACATGAGGGAATCAGCGAAACAACTCAATATCAGGTAGAAGATGACATAGAGAGACCTCTCCCCCAGGGGTGTAGAAGGCATATGATTAATAAGATATACTGTAGTTAAGATAGCATCTAACCACAAATATATAAGGTCATTATGCTCCACTAAGAGAGTGCGCGCAACATCATGTGATAATGCTTTCTTTTAGCAACCCTATTTAACTGAGAGGTGTGTGGACAGGTGGTTTGATGAATAATCCCAAAGGACACACACAAAGAATTTATAGCAGAAGATACAAATTCTAAAGCATTATCGGTGCGAAGACATTTGAGAATAGTGTAAAACTGATTTTGTACTTACAAAATGAATATTTTAAGGATATCAGTAATAGACCGATGGTCTTTTAACAAATATAACCATAACACTCAGGAAAAATCATCAACAAACATAACAAAGTAACGATGACCAGAAATAGAAGTGACCTTAGAAGGTCCCCAAACATCACAATCAACTACATCAACTAATGACCGATTAGACACTAGAGAAGAACATTTAAAGGTAGCACGATGATGCTTACCCAATTGACATGACTCCCATTGAAAAGATTCGACCTGAAGCCAAGGCAAAGTTTGCTGAAGACAACTAAGAGAAGGATAACCTAATCTGCAGTGCCATATGAGTGATGACTCGGTGTCAGAAATAGAAGCTGCTAAACCATAAGGAATATCATCACGTACTAACGTATACACACCGTCACTATGATTACACCCCAAACCAATCCTCTTTCCTGCCAGTAGATTCTAAAAATTGCAATGAAAGGGGAAAAACGTCATAGTACAATTTAAATGTTTGGTGATCACAAAAACATATAGCAAGTTGATAGGAAATTCAGGTATGAAAAAACATCACTTAGTTTAAGTTGAGAGGGCACCTGCACAACTCCCTCTTTAGACACTAAGCACGATCGGCTATCAGTAATTTCCACATAATGAAAAACAGACGGAAAAAGATTTACAAAAATGATTTTGTACCTATAATGTGAGAGGTGGCCCCCGGAGTTAATAATCTAGGAACTATCCTTGGAAGCAAGAAAGGCATTACCTGAGGAAATATAAGAAGAGACTGTGGCGTGAGAAGTTGTGCCCTGTAGCTGCTAGAACCATGTAAAGTCAGCCTGTGAGATAGTGACTGATTATTTAGCACCAAAAGTGGGTGACAAATCGGCTACCTCTGTACTAGCATTGGTCACTGTCGAGAGACCATGTTTATCCCAACAATGATCCTCAGTGTGGCCCATTAGTTGACAAAAAGTACACAAACCTACCCTGAGATTCACCACGCCCGGCTCCTTGACCACCATGAGAGGAGCCTTTACCACGCCCATGAGAAACTAGGAAGGTAGACTAATCAAAGGACACAACGAGTGATGGAGATGTTGATTTAGAAGACAGGCGAAGCACGCTAGCATAAATAGCAGTAAGATTAGGCATTCTCTCAGAACTCAAAATATAGCCCTTCACCTAGTTTTACACCTCAAGAGGGAGTCTGGAAAGATATGCAATAACCATAACATTATTTCAGCAATGACAAAGTGTGGCTAGATCAAGAATTAATGGCTGGTAAATATCTAACTCATCTAACAGGTTGGAGATGTGAATGACGAACTAAGGGCGATACGATCACCTTGACTGGCTGTAAACGTTACTCATACAACTAAAAAATATGGGAGATGTTATTTTCATTTCCATATGTCAATTTGCACATCTCCCAAATTGACTTTGCGGTAATCAACATCACCACACTTCGGGTAATATCTGACTCTATACTACTGGCCAACCATGAGCAAACTGCAGTATCCTTAGTAAGCCAATTAGCATACTTGGTATCCTTAGAGTTTGGTGGATTTGCAGTGAGGTACGACGATTTCTTATGAGCTATGAGGAACTACTCAAAACTCTGTGCCCAAATAACATAGTTCCTCCTATCAAACTTTTATGAGGTACAATGGAGATTCTTAACTAAAGAATTATGAGACGAAGACATGATAACGAAGAGACAAATCCTTTAATAATGAGACAAGGGCATCACTAGTGAGGGCTGAGGAACATCCCCATGTGCCCGTAGAACAACGAGAACGGTGAGAGATGAACGACATGTGGCAGTAGAGGTGGCGGCAATGGGTTGAAGGCTAAGGTTTGGAGTGGTGGCGGCGGCGGCTAGGGCTTAACCCAGTGCTTTGGTACCATGTGATGATAGAAAAAATAGTTTGTGTATTTAATTAGGAAAAAAGTACAATGGTAATAATAAAAAAAATATTAGTGTTTTGTGGTATGGGCTCAATATGGCCTATTAATTAAACATAACCCTAATAATATATATATATATATATATATAAAGAATTAATGCAATGACATAAATAAGATGAAGAAGAGAATTTTATTATTGCCTTAATGTCTTCCTTAGTGGATGAAGAGGAGGGGGAAAAATATATCATAGCTAATTGAAGTTAGCTTACCACCTTATTAGTTTGTCATGTATGTTTATTTATGATCTTTTTAACTTAAAGACATGTTGCTTTCTACTTTGTAAGCCCTTGTTATTTCTTTATTATGTAATTCTATATGAAGTCATGTGATGTGAATTGCACTATCAAGTTCAATCATCAAATTGTTCTTTTATAGTTTTCTCGTTAATCTAATTTGGAGCTTATCCTTGTTAATGAGGATTGTTCTTCTTGTGCATGGTTATAAGATCAAGAATTATTTACATCCAGAACTCAGATTTTGCTATGAATGGTTCACTAGTTGCACAATTAGCTCCAACACATCGGCATTACAATCACATTTTGTAAAGTGTACTATAGGCTTTGTTTGGTTGGATGTATCTAGGTTAACATGGAACTAGAATTACTTTAATTTAGAAAATTTGATGTTTGTTTGGATATGTTTACAAATCTAAATATAATTCCAAATACCATAAAACCTATTTTAGTTGTATTTTGTATCACTCTTGATTTCACCGTTAAACAAAATGCAGAGTAATTGGGAACCATTCAAGCTTATATGGTCTTTGCATATGGTGCGGGGTTAGATCATGGCGCACTTGAATTGCATGTGTGTACCGAAATTGCACTGGTGTCGAAGTAATAAAATACCCTGTGAGTTGAGTAGTCGAATCCACAGGGAACATGGTTACTAGTACTAACTGCTTCTCTGCTATCCAACCTAATGATAAATGGAAAGATGTGATGATCTAATGTACACAGAAATGAATACCAGAGACGAATATGCCAGAGTAAAATAGAGGGAGATCTCAATCAGTAAAAGTGGGGTATTTAGGCAATGCTCTCGCTAGGATTCAGGTATTAGGTATTAGGTATGCAAAGTGTTTTTAGAATGAGTAGGTTAAGTCATGAAAATCCAAAGATAATAGGATCCTACCTCTAAATCACCGATACTGGTCCCCTACGAGGTCCCGATAGAGAAATCGCTCAATCTCAACACCTCATACCACATATGACAGCAAAACACTCTAGGGATTCTAAAAGGTGTATCGGATTTCTAAGAATAGATCTAACCCTACTTCTAGGTGAAAGGTTCCTAACCCCCTACAAGGTCCAGGTGGAGAAATCTCTCAATATCACGCCTCACACCAAATATGGTTGTATAAATCTTAGGGAATATGGAGATAGAATACACTAATCAGAGGGGAAAGGGGACGCTCTACTATCTCATGACTCACCCTCTCAACCCTCTTCAATCTTAGGGTTCTAACCCTAATGGAGACCTCTCTCTTACTAAGGCAACAAATCATACAAACCAAACAACCATAAGATTAACAAGGTAAGAAAGCATTAGGCAAACAAGATTGAAACTCAACCAAACTCGGATTAAATAGAAACCCAAAGCAAATACACAAAAGATTAGAATCCTAGGGTTCACAAGCCCAAATACCCTCTAGGGGTTTAGCTTTCCATGGAGAAATATACAAAACAAACCATCAATGAATGAAAGTATATAAAAGTCATAGAAATAAACCCCCCTATATATGAACTGATGGCCTTGATTGAGGCATCGACATCTTGAAGGATCCACTCCGAAGCTAGGGTTGCCGGTGGCTTCCTTGATGCTATGACGGAAAAGGAATCAATAAAAGTTGGTGAAGAAGCGCCTCCTAATCCGCAAAGACATCCTCTCCGAACCCTAGCCATCTCAACCCTCAAGAGCCGCACAAAAGATATTCAAAGAATAGGGTAAGACAGCTATTTACAAGCCTAAACCGCATCTGTCACGTGCCTCCACACACCCACAGTATTTTTGCTACAATACTCAGCTATAGTACTCTTCATAAACGTGGCTAAAACGCTCTTCTCTTGAGGTCCCATGGTTAGGGACATGTCCACGTGGTAGGTTGTAAGACTTTTCCTCGTTGAATCATCATTTGGAAGCTCTTGCATTCTTTACACAAGTAGGGACATGGTTGTGTGACTACCTTTGTGCTCTTCCAACTCACAAATTGACTTGAATTCTCTTGGAAGTTGGCACACACCTCCATGTACATGAGCTTCTCTTGTCACTACGCCATTTTCAATTTATACAAGCGAATAAGTAGAAGGGTTTTTTAAAACCGGCTGCATATTTGGAGCTCAAAAAATTTTCTCCATTTTGTAGAGCCGGTTTAAAACAAACCCTTCTAGATTTTAAAACAATAAAGAACAAAAAAAAAAATTTAAAAATCTCTCTCCCACTCTCCCCGTGAAACACCATCTTCTCTGGCGCACTCTCTTTTGCTCTCCCTTGAAACCCTCTTCGTGAGAAGTAGCGGCACACCACCGGAAGCTCCACCAACGATGTTTGCTTGCACTGGAATGACGCTATCCATCGCCGGAGCTGCATAATCAAAAGCCAGGTATGGATGCACATCGCCGAATAACATCTCCGCCTTTGCAATTAGGGGTTTGATTATGAATCCATTCTAGGGCGGTGTTGCGAGATACCGATAGGGGTTCGTGACACTCGCCGGTGAGGGATCAGCGGGGCCATTCTTGCTTGATGGGATGAAGTACTATGTGCCGATGGCGATGATCGAGGGGTGCTTGGTGGCGAGTACTAATCGCGAGTGCAAGGCTATTAGCCGATCGGGAGGGGCGGCAGTGCGTCTTGAGAGATGGGATGACGCGTGCATCGGTGGTGAGGTTCGCGTCTGCAATGAGGGTCGCAGTGTTGGTGGCAAAGAATTTTGAGACTCTCTGTAGTGTTCCCCAGGTGTTTGTCTTAATTCCTCTGAGAAAATCTTTTTTTATTTCTTTCCTACTCAAAACCAGGCTTCTGATTTGTCTTTCCTTGATCTTTTGATGAATTGTGTTATTACTGCTATTTTGGATTTTAGATTGTTTTCTTCTGGTAATTTTGTGGTAATTCAGTTTAATATTTGGTGTTTTCATTCCAATTCATGTTTTATCTACTCTTTGCATTGCCCTTTTTCTGATTTCTCTGTGTTAGCCTAGCCCTTTTTTTTTATAATTGATGTTTAATATGTGCGCAAAAAGATATTGCAGAATCATGAAGATTTTCATCAGATATTGCAAGTGAAAAAATTGGTCAGCACAATATGAATGCTGTAATACCCTGAACCTTTGGATACCTGTTGGAAAATATATTCAGGGTATTACTATAGTTGCAGTAAGATTTTTCTACAGAGTAATCTTGTTGAGAAACCCCAAGTGGAAAGAATAAGGACCTAAGTGTAAAAGTTTTTAAAAGATTTTGGGTTAAAGAATAAATGAAAAGGATGGACATGAAATGTTTATGGAAACCGAGGACTGAAAGGTAAGGTGGAAGGGATCTTTTTAAAATGTTGTGTTATAACCTGGGGACCGTTGGGTAATTTGAAAGGACCTTTTGAGAATACTATTTCATAATTCAGGGATCATTGGTGAGTTTTTAGAGACTGTTTTGTAAGAAATTGTATTTTGAGGGACTAAACGTGAATTTCGGCTGAAAACTTAAGTTGGAGAAAACTCTAGATTTTGATGGTTCATCTTCTTCTCCATCTTTGTGCTACAGTACCCGAGAGAAAAAAAAAAAAGAGAGAGAGATTTGGAGAGAAATTTGAGGAGACAAAGCTTGATACTTGGAGGGGAGCATGGATGAAGCCTTCTTTGGTGTTGTTCAGTCTTGGGAGGGAGTTCCAAGTCTAGCAAGGAACCCAAGGACACCAGGTGAGTTGGTAGTGGCTATTATTTAAAATAAATAAATTATTTTTATTATTTTGAAATAATTGTTTAATGACTAGTATTTTGGAAATAAATGTTTAAGTATTTCATTTTATCATGTTTAATTACGTATAAAGGTCGAAATATACTTATATTTATTTTTCCTACGATGTGCCATGATAACCCAGTATTGATACATCGGGTTTTGTATAATTATACGTATTTGTGAATAGTGAAAAATACATGTATATGTGATTTAATTATTCAATTCTTGTATTTATTTTTTTGATGGGTATATATGCTTTGATTTGGAGTGATTTGCGAAACCATGTGAGCATATTAAAAGATGTTTTATCGGCATTGTTAGTAGAATTGGTTTTCATTCCTAGTATAGGAATGGTATCATGGATCTTTACTGGCATTATGCATGGTTATACTTTTGGCATTGGCTTTTGTGGAAAAATAATGTTTATTTCCGTGATGTGAATACTTGTCTCGGAAAAAGGATCACGTGTTATGATTTATCTGATTGTATTATTGCTATATTTACTTGATGGTTTTGAGCGGTGACGGGCGGGCTAAGGCCCGACTCTGCGATGAGTGGGTCCCCACGGGCCGACCTTTAGAGGTGGCGTGGTGGACACGAGTATTGATTTCTCGAGGGGCCGATTCGGGTGGGAGCGGAGAGCCACGGCCGGATATTCATCGGGTAGCCGGGGTCACCGACCGGTGAACCCAGATGGGTCAGCGTGAGGACATGAGTTCCTTGACGGCTCGAACCTAGCCGCTGACCCACGGCGAAGGTTTAGAGAGTTTTCTGAGACTCATGTTATCTTTGGGTGAGTGTTGGGTATTGCTTTATTTTTGAATTTGAAATTTATGTTATTTTTTTGAATTGTGATGAGGCGGGTCTCTTACAAAAATTTGTGTTTTCCGAGAAAAATCAATTGATGTTGATCTATGTTGAAATTATGTTTCAAAAAGTTCTTTAAAAGATTGTATTTTTGCTAGAATTACGGTATTTTGGAAAAAGTTGGAAAAATTATTTGAGCGATTGGTATTTATATACTTGATATATATTGTATTTAAGTATTTGAAATTATTAAAGCCACTACCGACCAACTCGAATGTCTTTGTAGGCTGCGGGAGGCGGGACCCTAGATTGCTCGATTGAGTATAGAGCTAGTCGGGGGTTGAATTCGAGGATTGCGGTGGGTCCCCTTCCTTTCTTTCTATTTATTGGTGTCGTGATCTTGTAGCGGTTGTACCCGCAAATTTAAGTTATTGTATTCATGATATTTATGTATTTGAACCTGTAGTTGGTGTAAAGTTGTAAATTGTGATTTGTAGGTCTGATTTTGTTTAATACAGGGTGTCAGTTTCCAGTTAAAAGGGAATTTTAACTGATGGGTGCCACATTTACCTCGGTAAAAGGGGTGGGTGTGACAAATGCGTCCAACCCTTTGATTACATGACGCAACATGGCAAGATGTCAATTCTAGAGGTGTCCAACCAAATTTCGATTCAAATCTAAGAAGCTAACCATATGGAAGAAAAAATGGCCAATGGTGAGAAATCAGTAAGAAACAATAGTGAAGGTGAAATGGAAGACTTGCATCATCTATATGAAAAGGATATAGAAGTAGGTAATAATATTCCAGATGAGAAAACAGGTACAACAGAGATTATAGCAGATGGTAATAGTTTGGCAAAAAGATGAGGATAGGTATCCAATGCCCTCCCACAACCAAGTTCCTTCAAGCTCGATCCAAATTCACGACCCGAGGCGATGATTGGAAGCAGTGTCTGTTGTTTGGAAAAACTTCTCATTCATGGAGCTTTTACACATTCAAGATCTGACGTAAATCTGCAGACATTGCATGCACAACAATAAGAGTGTTCCATCAACAGAGAATTGCCGTCAAATTTATGGACAAGCACAGAATGAGACTATACCAACATTGGACGAAGTTGATGGTCCCAAATGGGCATGGACGCCCAAGCATAAGCCTAATATCGATCCCGACCATAGCGTATGGGCATGCCGTGCACTTCTTCTATGTTATGTGACCTAGGAACATTATCAGAATGTGGGAAAGAAAACAAATCTCATTTCTTGTCTGATGATGATGTGTTTGATGGTCCGAAATTCATGGGCACAAAAGAGAAACTACGTGGTCACCCTAGCAGAGTATAGTATTGAAACAACGAGTGGACATGCGAGAAAAAAAGGGTAGGCGATTTGAGGCTCGGAGAGTCAGCGTGCGAGTTGAAGTGCCACATACTATTAAAGAATAGCGAGAATGAAATGCATGAAACATGTGCTAATTCATGCAATAACCCTATGATGCGAAGTCGCGAGTTGAGAAGAAAGCGGATGTATATTTAACGGATGACGCATACGAGTTCGAAAAAGGTCCCTCTTGAAACATCGAGATAATTCATCAAATGTTGAGAAGGGAGTACAATCAGATTCAAAAGATGGAAACGATAGTTCTCAGCAGGTCCCACTTGAAACAGAAAACAAGGCATCAAGAGGAAAGAAAGCAAACTTTGTAAAAAACACTAACAAGACTTTTGAGTCGGGATAGGTTACGAAAGCGGTATCCAAACGAATAAGGAGAGAGAGAGAGCGAGCAATACCATGGATACACTCGGATTGGGAATCGATTGAGATGTGCATATGTAAATGAAATTTCACAAACTATTCGAGGACGAGGAATGAACAATGTGCTTGCGGGAAGAATACGGTGTAGTCACATGTTAGGCGGTGCTCGAGAAAGTTTGCGCTTGACCAATTTAATGTCTTTACCTGAATATAGCTTATTTTTTCTTGAAAACCATGAAGAATGGAAAGTGAAAAAATTTCTTAGTGATAAATGTCATGTTGGATATTCTTGAGGTTGTCTTCCTATAATGTGCTATTTTGGTATAGTTGATGCTAACAATTTAATATTTTTTTGATGGAATTTCTCAACAGACTTGTTGGGGAGCATGGAAGCATTGACCTTGAATGGTTAAGGGATATTGAACCCGGATGAAGCAAAGTAAGATTAATTATAATCTAGTAACATGCTCGAGTAATGATTAATACATAAGTATAGCTTTGCTATATATATCTTCATAATAGGCCTTCATAAATAAAAAAAAGTGTCCAAATTGTTATCAACTACTCTTCTTTGCTAGTGGATCACCATTGCACTATATGTGTATAGAGCAAATCCATACGACTAGGAAGAGTTTTATCCTCTCCTTTGAGAAGGATGATTAATAACAATGAAAAGAGCAAGATGTTTATGCGCATGATAAGGCTTTACAGAAAAAAAGTAAATGTTGGCACTTGATTAAAAAGGAAAAAAACCTTTTTAGAACCCTTTATGTGATTGGCTTGGCATACCTTTAATAGTAAAAAGTGATGAATGAGGATAATACCATGGAAGAAGGTCTCACACTTGCTGTGGGTGTATGCAAGAAATTTAATAATTACAATTTAATAAGAAATGGAAATTTGGATGATTGCAGGAACTACCTCCTAAGCATTCGAGGATTGGGACTTAAAAGCGTTGAATGTGTTCGCCTTTTGACACTTCACCATTTAGCTTTCCCGGTAAGCATTTTGGCTGCTTTTCTCTAGTTTTGATAGTTTGTTTCGAAAGTGATATCATCCTGACTTTTCTCACATTGCTAATTAGGTTGATACAAATGTTGGCCGCATATGTGTAAGACTTGGTCGGGTGCCATTACAACCATTACTCGAGTCTCTCCAGTTGCACCTTTTAGAAGCTGTAAGAATAGTTGGATTAATTTAGACTAGCGTTAGCTCTACGTTATATTCCAAGTTTATGACCCAAGATAGGGATGAATAATTTTTTTTTATCATTTTTCTGTGTTTCTAAAGGTATCCTATCTTGGAGACTATCCAGAAATATCTTTGGCCTCGTTTATGTACACTCGATCAACGTACTCTGTAAGTTCTTGACACTTTGGCTGCATAATTCAATGATCGTAATAGATATACCGACTTGGATGCGATCGGTAGTTCTCCGATTGATTTCTACTCACTAAACATTAATTGGATTGGCAAAATAACTCTAGCTATATATTGAAACTTCACATGTATGAGCTACATTACCAAATGATTACCTTTGGGAAGGTAAGTTGTTACCCTTGACTGGGGGAAAAAAAGACAATCTGCTTAAATTTATGGGCTAACAGTTCATGGTGCTTTGTGGACTCATGAATTTCAAGCGGGTCTTACAGTACAAAAAAAGCAAGCCAAAGCTGCAATTCATGTCCAATGAGAGGAGAATGCAAGCACTTTGCAAGTGCCTTTGCTAGGTATCTTCTGAGATATTTATAGGCATGTCAAGGTGGCATGCTATATATGTTAAATACTTTCGATGAAGTATGTGGATTATCTTTATCCCTGAAAAAAATGAAGAGCCCTAGCACATGTGTGATAAGTTAGAAATGGAGAAAAATGGCCGACTTAAGCATTGAAAAAAATAAATTGTTGTTAGTTTAACAAGGTTCAAGACAGACCTAACTATGCAAATAGGAAACTCATTATCCGATGAAGTGAAAAGCTCACCTTTACGCTTTTTGGGGAATTGGTGCTAAACCCGACTTCGAAGCATCCTCATTCCACGGGAATTTGTAAATTTGTAACAGGGATCAAGCTTAGCATCTAGTTTTTATCCAAAGCAGATCATTAATGTGAAACCACCCTAATCCTTCTTGCTTGATATGGAAAAATCCACTTGCTTTTGCACCTAATATGAGTGATTGATAGCATAAGCATGCAAAGTTGGATTTCATATTTTTTTATTTGAGCCGATGCATGCATGCCGATCAATGACTCTGGATGCATAAATGAACTACTAATGCAATCATCCTTCATTCATATAGTGCAAGGCTAGCACTTCCAGCGGGTGAGGAGAAAAGCTTGGTGAGCTCGGAGATACCTACTGCTTCTCTCTTTTGTTTGTTGGCTGAGCTTTTTGTGTGCAATGTTTTTCAAGCAAAACTTCTGAATTGTTTTCAGGAATCATTCATGTTTTGTTGGCATTCCATGAAAAAAAAAAAGAAATTTATCATTTTCTCTTATCTAACTCATGTTATTAATCAATTTTCTGTTCTTTTAAAGAAATTTCTTTTTGTCCAACTCCAATTCCGACAGTTCAAGCAGGTTTGCAAGGCTTTAAGGGATCCATTGCTCGTTGGTAGGGCGAAACCTCTACATGAGATTCAGCTGCAGCACTAGAGACGCCATGGGGATGAGCATGATGTTCTCTGAGGGAGTACAGAATGTCTTGGATTATCTTTAAAGTGACTTCCCGGACATGGACACAATCAGCTTGTCTGGTAAAATTTTATTCTCTATTTAATCATGGCTTTCTTTTTGGTTTTTAATACTGATTAAGACCAATAAGTTCGTGTTTTGTTGTGTTTTCATGTGGATTTTCTTTGTTTCATTAGATCAAATTTGAGAAGAAAAAAAACAATGAGATTTTTATGTTGTTTTATGGGTGTTTTATGGGTGTTAAACAGTGATATATTTATTTTAGGAATTGGAATGGGATGTCAAAATTTGGAACTTTGGAGCTTGCTAGTGGCTTGGGTGGGAACATCAAGAAGCAGGAAGTTCAATCTGCTTTACAACAGTAATGTTTTGATATACTATTTCTTTAATATATGTTGTTATATTTTAGTTTTTTAAAATATTTAATTTGATCCATGTTGTAATGAGGTGATCAAATGATAGATTCTAAAATGGTTCTCATAGGAATTTGTGCTGTGTTCTTCATGGATTTAGCACAATAATGCATGGATTAGTCCAAATATTTTCGGAGGTTAAGAGTGGATCACTATTATATATATATATATATATATATATATATATTATATGTGTATTCTGTTCTTAAAGTATTGTTGTTATTTATGACTCGTGTATAGTTAAATCTATCAATGTCTTTAGTTGAACTTCAGGTTCTAGCATATTATGCAAATTTATATTACTTTTGCCTTCCTCTGGTCTCTCAAATATTTGTGTGTTATTTTTTTATTTGTTATTCTTACTGCAAATGGACCATATGTTTGCCATGGTATTTTGATGAGCCTTTATTTTTCTTAATATTAATTTGTACATGTCGTGATTTGTTATAATCAACCCAGGTGTTTTTGTGCCCTGCTTTTTATTATGTGAGCTTATTTGTGCCAGGTACCAGCTTCAATCACTCATCAACAACTTCATCACAAAGTTTACATGCATTCACTCCATCATGGATGTGCACTGATTATCATCATAAATCTTTAGCTTTCTTCTTAAAAAAAATTACTTAGTTTCTTCAACATGCATGCACTCTCATGATCATTTATTTCTTATCTCTATTTGCTCTTGTTTTTTTGTTCTTTTTAGATGTGTATTTTTTTACTTGGTGTTTCGTAAGTCGCTTTCTTTTTTTCCCCAAACCGAAAATCTAAAGTGTGTTGTCTTTTAAAGGACTGATTATCTATAACCTTTTATGAGATAGACTGGAGCTTAGGTTGTATGAAGAAGCTTGAAGATTAGGAGGCTACAAGACACTCTATACTTTATATAACTAAGGAAAAAAAAATACATTGTAATAGATGTAAGATAAAATGGTGTAATATCTTTTACCTTGTGTAAATAAGCAAAATACATTGTAATTGAGACACTAATGATTTGGAAAAAAAATCAATGAAATTGAATTTAGGATACTTATAAGATTTGTCTTGTAGATTTGTGCTCCAAAAAGATTTTTGTTTATATTCATTACGAGGAATACATTATATTCAAAGCTAATGAGCAAGTTTTGAGGTGGTTATAATCTCATCTAAAAAAATTATAATAAGGTTTTTAAAAAAACAACGCTTTTTTGAGGCGGTTATAAACCCCTCTAGAATTAGTTTTTTTAAAATATAAGTATTAGAGGCGGTTATAACCGCCTCTAAAAGCATGGAGAGGAGTTTAAAAATTATTAGCATTATAGGTGGTTATAACTGCCTCTAACCATTGTATATGGTAGAGGTGGTTATAACCGCCTCAAAAGTATGAAAAAGAATTAAAAAAATTATTATATGGTAGAGCGGTTATAACCGCCTCTAAAAAGCATGAACTACTACATACAATTTTTTTAGAGCGGTTATAACCGCCTCTAAAAACTAGAGTTAGAAACCGCTTCTATAGCGAATGCTTACCCCAACGGTTGATATAAACCGGCTCTAATGTGTAGAGCCGGCTTTATACGAGGCGGTTTAGAGACGGGTTAAAAAACCATCGCTAAAGCTATGGAGGCGGTTAAAACCGCCTCTATAGGGTTTGAAAACCGCCTCTAAAACCCTTTTCTAGTGTAGTGTGTGTCTTTATCCTTAGGTTGCACGAAAACTCTCAAAATGTGTCTTTATAACCTATCTTTGCTTTTTTTTTTCTTCCTTCAAGGCATTCACAACCTAATTGCACAAAAGAACACCAAATACACTATATGAGATATAATCCATGGTAAAAATGATGCTCAAAGTATACAAAACATATAGAGAAATATGTCTACTCAAGCACTTATCAGATCACCCCCAAAACTTTAGAGGAGAAGAATATAAAGCTCAAGATCTTGCTAGGTTTCCTAATTGAGATCTTGCGCTCTCGAAATCCTTAATCTAGTCAGAGGAGAACATAAAGCCTGAGGGCTCCTTCTATTGCTTCAATGGCTGGATTTTTGGTGGATTTTGGCCTTTTTTTGGTAATTTTTTATCCTAGTGTTGCTTTATGAGTTGTGAATATGGTTTACTAGAGTTTATGCTTTTTCTTTAGCTTGTTTTATTTTATTCTGTGTTGTTGATTCAATTATGATGGTTGTTGTGATGCATGATTGTTCATACCTGCTTTAGTTGATTGAATTTAAATTGATTGAAACCATGAGTTGGGTTGGATTACCAGTTGATAAAAGATACTTCATTTCAGTTTTTCTAAAAGCTAATCTAGAAATTTTTTTCTTTGTAAGAATATTAATTTCCTACATTATTCTCTTTGTTGTTAAAGAATTTAGTTGTATATATGTTTGAAGATGGTATCTTAGCTATAATGTGAATTGAAATTGGTTATTTTCTTGTGGGTAAAAGTGAAATAGTTTTAAGCTATATTTAGCCATCTTTTGTTAATTGTTGGTATTTGGTGATTTGATATTAGAAATGGGAGAATGATGAGAAGTAAGATAAAAAAAATTTAAAAATAATAAACTATTGAATTTTCTACATTACTCTCTTTTTCGTAATGTAACGTTTATATGTATATACTATTGTGGGGTTATGGTCTATGATATATCATTTTGGGCACATATGGTAGGCCCTAATTACTCCTAATGTTAGCCCGCCCACATTAGGAGTAAATCTTTAAGGGGTCGATAAGTCATTGTAACTAGTGCATCACTATACCTATCTATCCTTTTGACATCCCTTTATGGGGTGGCGCTTGTCGCCATTCGTCATATATATATATACCGCTATGAAGTTTTAGTATATTAGTTTAAAATGGTCATTGTCCTGTGGGTGGAAGCAAAATAGGTTTAAGCTAAAGTTAGTTATCTTGTGTAATAGATTGATATTTGGTGATTTCGTCTTGGATATGGGAGACTGGTTGAGCAAGATAAAAAAAGAAGAAAAGTAAGAAAAAATGGGTACCGCTTCAACTAAATTTGTCAAATAACAGTTGCCATTAGAGGTAAATGATTGGTTTGTATAGTTTTCTCCAACTCAGATATATATGTTTTGTAGGTCCATTAGCATGATCAAAAGACTTACAGATTGTAGGTCCAAGCTTTTGTTATTTCTGTCATGGACTGCCCTAATTTGCTATTCTTTTTTTCTTTTTCTTTTTTGTTTGTTGTTTCTTTTTATTATTTCTGTTAGGGAGAAATGGTGTGATTAGAAGTGTGAGACGGAGTTTCTCTGAAAAACACTATAGCAAGCACGTGCAATGTAGCAACAGTGTAATGTCACTATAGCATTGTTATTGTAGTATTGGAACAAAAGTTTTGAAACCATACTCTCTCCAGAGAAAATCACGGCTTGAAGCACGCCTGTGAAGTTGGCACTATAACACTGCTATTGTAGCCCCAACATTGTAGAAAATGTACTGTAGCCCTAACGTTGTAGCACTTTTACTGTAGCACAGGAGGAAAAGTTCTGAACCAAATTATCCTAAGATAATCACGGCATGAAGCATGTCATGCTTCCTTCCCTGTAGCACATGCACTGTAGCACTGGAAGAAAATTTAGTTTCTAGAATAAACCAATGTTGTCAGACCCGGACCGGCCCGGCCGGTTCAACCGGAAAAACCGGGAACCGGTCATGTGGCCGGCCCGGGTATACCCCATTGACCCGGGTATTAAAAAACCCGGAGTTAACCCGGTGACCCAGGCGGTTCAACCGGGAACCGGTTGACCCAGCCGGGTCAATCGGGTCACAATGTTTAATTTTTTTTTACAATATTTAATAATTTATTATTATTTTCTCATTAAAAACCACTATTTATTAATATTAATTTATAATTTATAATCAATAAATAGAATTACAATATATATATATATATATATATATATCATAAACATACCAACAAAAATTAATATTTAATAATAAAATATATTAATGTATTATGTAAATACTTTCTAAAAATTTAATTTATTAATAAAATAAAACAATAAATGAGTGTACTTTTATTATAAAAATATAAAATTAAAGTATTCTAATTAAATAAAAATATAAGAAAATTTAAAACAAAATAAAAACTTAATTAAAATATAAGAATTAGTGAATTAAATTTCTTATTTATTTTAACAAAATCAACCAATAAACAAATAAATAAATAAATAAATAAATAAATAACACCGAGAGAAGTTCGATAATTATATATTAATATATTAAATTTATAAATATTTAAAAAATGTAAAAATAAATGACAAAATTAGAAAATTCTACTGTATATAAGGTCATTTATCAATTTAAATATCAAATTTGAGTAGGTTTTTATAATATAATTATGGGTTTAATATTATATTTGCTCATTATTAATTATTATAATATTTTTTTTATATTTAATTATTGACCCCGGTTCAACCCGGTTCAACCCATTGACCCCTGACCCCTGGGCTTAGCCGGGTCATTGCCCGGGCCGGGTCTGACAACCTTGGAATAAACATGGTCCAAGCACTGTCACTTAAGTAAACCGTGCTTCCTCTAAATTTTCTGGATTTTCTTACTCTTCCCCACTTTGAGTACAACATTTGTATCTAATCAATACAATAGAAGTATCAAATAATAACAAGACTCAAAGATACACGATTTAGCACGAAAAATCTCCTTCAATTAAGGGGTGAAAAACTACTTAACATTCCTTTCCACTATGTTAACAAAGGATTACAAGAGTTCTCTCTAGCTCACTAGAGGATTACAAGCCCAATGGCCAACAAACATACACTAAGAGAGTGTCAATGATACAAACATCATCATCATCATCATCATCATCATGGATAGCAAATAAACATCAAGTAATGATAAAAAAAAAAGATTAAACCTAACATAAAGGTAGAGTTACTTGCAGGGTCCTTCACCGAGAATTTGAGTGAGATCCGGCGCAGGATTTAAAAGACTTCTCAAGCATGGAAGGCTGAAGTCTTCAAGGATCAAAACTAAAAGAGATCAAGTTGTGACCCACAAGCACAAAAAAGATCACAACTTGAAGTTCAAATGATGTTTCAAGATGCAAACAAAACAAAAACAAAAACTCAAGGATAACTATGCTCAATGAAATCAAAGAAACATGTTCAAGAGCAATTTTCGACAAGGGAATCGAGAGGGATGGAAGTGCCATGGTCCTTGCTTACAAATTTGAATAGGCTCAAATCATGCGAAGATAGAAGAAGATAGGAAAATAAGATTAGGGTAGATAAAGTTCCTAGTCTTAGTACTCTCTATCAAATTCACATGTTTTATATATTCATGCGTCTATTACTCGATCAATAACTTTAATTTTATTTTGTCAATTATTACTCACTTACGCTTGTCCTTAATTAGAAGTTCTAAAGATAAAGTCTGGGGTAGTTGATATTAGTAGCTTATCCCTAATGAAAATCATGCATCACAATTACTTGAAAATAATACAATTAAAATTTTGATTTGTGAGCCATTATTTTTTTGTCGATAGACTTGATTAAAGTCCAAGTTTGAATAAAGGACCCCCCCCCCTAGCATATCATCAACATAACATCACCTGTTTCTTCAAGAAGATGCCTATTCATCCTTTAAGCGACTCCATTTTGCTTCTTTTTTGTCTGGAGACAAGAGGATTGGTTAAGTCTTCCATACTCTACAAGGTCTTCCGTTAGAGAAGTCTTCTATCAGTGGTAAATTCTATGACTTCCTTTGTGAAGTACTTTTCTAGAATATAAGCTCTTTCTTAATGGGATCTCTATTTTGATTTTTAACCAGACTAATAAGGAAGGGAATATAGAAAGACAGAACCTTTTGTAGCCAAATCGAGAAAGAGCTGCTTGCATGAAGTGCTTAGGCTAATGTTAGTACTAATTATTTGGGGACGCTTCGAGCACATCTAGTTTTCAGTGGGAAGCGTTGCCTTTTTAGTACTAGCTAAATGTAAACTAATGGCTTTTGCAGTAATAAATTTTTTTTAGATCCACTACTATAATAAGTCTTAGAGGGGTAGAATTTAAATAATGTTTTTAATTTACCTAATATTGCCTTAGATAAATATCAATTGGAAATATTTTAAATTTATAATTATAATTTTATGATCAATGATTAGTTATTTTGAATATTAATTTATCAAAATTTTATTTATTACTTAAATTTTGTTTTAAAAGTGAGCTAATTTACATAGTGTTTAGATTCAAAACTCGAAGGAAAAGTAAGGGAAAGGAAGGGGAGGGAAAGTAAGGGAAAGGAAAGGACGGGTTTAACCCTTGTTTGGATAGACAAATTTCATGGAGAAAAAAGAAATGAGAGTTTTCTAATAAACCTTGTTTGGTTACGGAAGGGAAAAGAAAGGAAAGGACATATAATAATATGATTTGCCAATTATACCCTTTTATTTAAATAAAAAATTGCTTATTTCTATTTAAACACATGCATTATGAATATTTCAAATAAATTCACACTTTAAGCATAGTTTTTTAATAAATATTATAATTATTATAATTATCATTATTATTTTTATTTTTATACTTTAATTTTGTCTCTTCTCAAATACCATAAATTATTTTTCCTTTGGAAGCATATCATACATTATTTAAAGATCAATTTTTCCTACAGCTCTATTGGATCATCACAAGATCACTTTATCATATTGTTAGTAAATCTATTCTAATATTTTAATTCATACTATAATAATTATGTTGAATTAGATAATTATTAGTTTTTTCTTGCTAAAAAAAATTAATTTTATTTGTACTTATGAATAAAATTTAGATATTAAAGAATTCTATTGGGATAAATTCTTCTAAGGATGAATTGACAAATAAAAAATACAACATAAACAAACAAATAAACAAATAAGCAAATAAAAAAATACATAAAAACAAGGATCTATGATGAGTGTCATGTGAATACTTGATTAACATAAAATTAGATTGAGAAAAAAGTAAAAAAAAAGAAACTTATGAAGTGGCATTATGTAATTAATTTAAAAAATGAAGGGTATTAAGGTGTTTTAAAAAAATTAAAATTTTTAGGAGGTTCTTCCTCCCCAGCACCCCTAAATCGGGGAGGGAGGTGGGGGCCAGAAAAAGTGGGGTTTCGGAGAGTTTCAGAGGGCCAGAATTAACCCTTTATTTTCTTTCGTGAAATTAAAAATATCTATCCAAACGAGGGAAGAGTCGACTCTGATATTTATGATATAAAGCCAACCTATTACCGCTACTTATTTCATACACATTAATTACCACAAATAAATACAATAATTCTCCCCATCAATATATTCCAAACATTTATTATTAAAAATATTAATAAAAACAAAAATTCTCACACTCTTGTAGCAACAAAGCACCATACCAGTGTTTTCAGACCCGAACCGGACCGGACGGTCAGACCGGGTTGACTCGGACCCGGCCTTAAAACCGGTCCGGTTCAATATATAAAACCGGATTTTGATAAAACTGGGGTTGAACCGACAACCCGGACGATCGGACCGGTGACCCGGCCGGGTCATCAACCCGAGTTTGCACCAATTTTTTTTAATTCTTATTTTATTTTATAATATATTAATGTTTGGGGGTTATAATGTAAAATTATAAAACTAAGGAAGGGAGAGACCAAAGGAATATTTTTATTTTAATTTTTTTTATGAATTTCTTAGTTGTGAATTTCCTTGTGAATATTTTTATGCTTCTCAATCAATTTTATATTAATTTATTCTTATGTTATTTGGTGTATTTCACATTTTTAATGTGGTGTACTTCAATATTTATATATATATATAATACTGCCTTAAATTTTTAAAAATCATGTTTTTATTTATTATTTATTTTTTATTCTTTAATATTTAATTTTTTTTAATTATATATAACTAAAAATTATATTATTTTTAGTAAAAATTATTGACTCCGGTTCAACCCAGTTGAACCCTTCACTCGTGAACCCTACTCTTCTCTGGGTTAATGTCTGGTCCAATCTAAAAACCTTGCACCATACCACCGTCAGCAATGAATGAGTAGCAAAGTATTCCCCCACACGATCAATTTTCTATTATTATTATTATTAGATATAAATAAATTATAAATAAGATTTAAATCCTCATTCTTTTAGATTGAGAACTATTTTTTGTTACTTCACTCTTAAAAAATAGTAAGGATGATGTCATTAGTGTATTTTTTTTCAGAGTGGCCATTTTGCATTCCACACCCTCATAATATTTCTATTTCCCAAAGCTCTTGTCCCAATCCCACCGCCTTCCTATCAAAAAAACCATCTTTGCCCCAAAGCAAGCGCAAGGGTCTTCGACGGAGACGCACCACCGCCATTGCCGCTTTCGTCTCCTAGTTCTCCTTTTGGTCTTCTCTTCCTGGAGATCTGGATCTTAGGATTTGCTTTAGGACCACGAAAAGCGGGCATGTTCCATCGTTGATGGGTGGGGTTGTCGATTTGAAGTTGTTGTGAGGGTTAGAGAGTCTATTTGTTTGGGGATTGCGTGTGGGGATGGCGGATCCGGCTACGATGTCGGCTGCCGTCGACGCTCGGTTCAGCAACCGGGAGCTCATTGGCCGGGGATCGTTCGGCGATGTCTTCAAAGTGTGAGTTTTCATTTTTTCTTTTTCTTTAATCCTTTTTCGATCTGGATGTGTTTGCTTCTGTTTCTGTTGTCACCCCCGAAGCCGTAGTGAAAGCTAGTCTTAATAGGGCGATTGTCACTGCTTATGGACCCGAACCTCGGTAATCTATCCATGAGCAGGGTGAAGCTTGGGTGAAATATCTTGTTCGTATACATTTTCTCTTTGTTCCCGAGAAAGATCAAATCTTTGATAATTCCATTGTACATGGATTAAGATTTTGTGACCTGGTGAATTTAGAAGAGAGGGTAATAATATGAAATTAGGTTGTTGGTCAATGGAAATATGTGGAAATGATGCATTGGTTTAGTTTGGCTGGGTGGAATGAGATTGAGATTTGGTGAAAAAGTACGCAGACCTGTGTTTTATGTGTATGTTCTGTGGTAAAGAAAGGTGATTGCAGAGAGTTTATTTGTATGCTATTTTGCTGCATGAATGCGAATGGAAGTGAATTTGAGTGAGCAAGTTGCAATATGATCTGGAGAAGATGATGGTGCTTCGGAAGTGTGGGGAAGACACTTACATTTTGCTGTATCTGCATCTGGCCTGACAAAAACCTTCCTTTTGTCGTATTCAATGATTATTTTCTTTTTTAAGGTGGGTATACTTTTCTGGTTAGCTATTTTGCTGGCACCTGGTGGGTGTGAAGAAAAACATTCTTTCAGAGGCATACAAATGGGGGTGGATGTGATTCTTCGAAAGTGATGGAAGGCTATGGGTAATGTGAAGAAAGCTCTCGGTGTTTAGATGTCCATGAATACGATGTAAAGACAATGTGGCTTTTTTGTCGCATTCGTTAAGTATAATTTGGTTTCTTTTTTGCCAATGTATTTCCGTCATTGTAGCTAAACAGGTGAGAATGTGGTTAGGGGTTTCATTTGTCGTTCTTTAGAGTGGACATAAGGGAGGGGGTTGTAAGGGAGGGAGTGTGTACGAGGATGTGAATGGCAATGGCATTCATACAATGAAGAAGAGGACATTTAATCCAGTTGCTTGTGGATGTAGCTTGAACGAAAGCTGTTTTTGTGCTTCTTTAGCAGTGAACAGGTTGCATGATCATGTTGCTGGTTAATTTATTATTAGCACTGTGGCCATGTATAGATAATATAGTGTGGATAGTAGTCCATTAAGTAGTCAAAGGAGTGGGAATGAATTGAAGTTGATTTATGGATGATTGCACTCCTAACCTTTTACAGTGAGTTGGAAATGTGAAGATGAAAATACAATTTGGATGGTTGTTTTTAACTGCTGTCGGAGTGGGGATGGCTGAGGTGGATTGATGGATGCTGTCATTCCTAAATCGTTATAGGGAGTGAGAACTGTGAACTGTGAAGACAAAATATGTAATTTGAATTGCAAGTCTTCTAATATCTAATTTAAGGAAGACTTGCCATTTTAAAGATTAGCACTTTAATGGGTGTGCAGTGTTTTCACCCCCTTTCTTAAATAACATCGTTTAATATGTTTTTGATTAGGAATTCTTAAACAAGCCACCCTATGCTTAAGGTCAAATAGGTATATATGTAAATTCATGCTTTTATGTCTTGAAAAACCTAATTTATTTATGTGCTTGAGCTTATACCTTCTGTAAGCATCTTTAGTTATATTGTAGTTGTGCATATAAATGTCTTTGGAAATATGATGATTGTTTTGCATGAAGTTTTATTAATTCATTGAGTAAAGAAATACTTTTTAACAAGATTTCTTGCTGTGGCTATGCCAAAAGAAGGCAAACATAGAATATGAAGAGATCTATGATCAGAATGATAATCTTTATTAAATTCTTTCTGCAAACCTTGTGGAAGGATTGATTTCTAGATAAGTTTTGCCAAACTGGGGAGATTGAATTTTCATGAATGATTGCAGTGTAATATGCATGTTTAAACTAAAAGCTTAACACTTATGTAAGTCAGCTAAGTTCTGAGGAAGGAAATTCAAGAACCTATCTCTGTTGTCACTCCTATATGGGAAGTTCTTTGTATTGGCTCTTCTCATACTAAGCTTCACGGTTTTGCCATTCAAAATATGTCTTGCATGCTAAAATGTTTGCTTACGTGATAACTTTGAAAAATTATATGCTTTCAGTATTTCAAAAAACCATCCATGTATTGATATGCAATTCAGGAAATTCATTCATTGCATTGCATGAACATGAGCCCAGTTGCATATGCACGTGGCCTTCTAGACCTTTTAGCATAAAGGTTGGACCAGGTGTACTGATTAACATAAGGGTTCAACCAGGTGAATGGGTTTGATTTTTTATTTAAATATTTGCTCAAAGTAATCATTTTTGTTCCATTATCCTGTGCTTCTGCTTTTGATGTTTAGTTTGTAATTTTGCTAACTATTTTAGTTATCTTCTTGATTAATTTTCTTCAGGTTTGATAAGGAGCTGAACAAAGAAGTTGCTATCAAAATTATAGATTTAGAAGAAGCGTGAGTTGTTATTTTGAATTGATTTTCTTTTATTTTTATTTTTATTATTATTTTTTTGCAATCATCATCAAATTACCTTTAAACCTTTTTTTGATCATTATCTTCAGTTATGACTCATTTTGATATTCTGAAATAATAGAGAAAAAAAAGAACAAGCATATGCCAAACCGTATGTGATTTCATTTTTTGTGAAGATTTGGCACTTATGAGGTTATGCCTGTTAATATTTACCATTTGAAATAAAATGGTAGGTTCATGCGGCAGATAAAAGAGTTAAATCATATAACAGTTCTTTCTGGTATCTCCTTTGTTCGCTGGTGAATTGGAAGATAGTTTTGTTGTTGTGCAACACTCAGTGAATTTGCCTCCAAAGGACTTCAATCTCACATTGATTTAATCAATGCTGAAGTTTTAAAACTTTTATTTAATAGTTCTATTAATCAATAAGTTACGATTAAAACAGTGATGTTCATGTTTGATTCCCATAATGTTACAAATTTTAAAAACTTCATGGAACATATTTCGTGGCATGTCATTTTGAATAATGTGGACCAGCTGATTTTTTTCCTCTTTTTCTTTTTTATTTTTGGCACCAACGCGCTCCAAAAATTAACCTCTCCATGGAGTCAAATGTCTCACCAACCCTTATATGGGTTGATTGACACTAAATTGACTACATTATATACATGGCTCAGTAACTTGATTGTTCTCATTTCACCTCCTTTTAGCCTCAATAATTGCTTGAATTAATGTTAACATTAACGTGCCTAGACCTCAATATTAGCTTCGCTGGACCTGGATATTTTAAGCTCTACTTAGGAAGAAATAATCTAAAAATTGAGTAGTATGACTTAACCTCCATATATGATTCATTGCTGTTGAAATAACATGGTGTATGATCTAGAAGGATGGCTTAGCCAAACATGTCCTCAAACATGAGCTTTCTCTGCATTAACATGCTTGGACCGGGTGTTATAAGCTCTAAGTTGGAAGAAATCATTTAAAAAATTGGGAAATATGACTTGACCTCCATATATAACTCACGGCTGCTGAAATAACATGGTATATGATCTAGAAAAGATGCCTTAATAAAGCATGTCCTTATTATAGGTTCTCTTAAACATGAACCTTCTCCTTATAGAAATTTTTGTAAATATGATATGTTTAAACTTTTTTTTTTTACTCTTTGCCCTTTTTCATGAAACATGTCTGACTAGTTTTTTTGTCACTACAGAGAGGATGAAATCGAGGACATTCAAAAGGTGTGGTACTTAGACTGCCAAAATACCTTTTTGGTTTATTTCTTTGGCATTACTCTTTTCTTTACCAGGAATTCACTGATAGTAAATTCATATTTCCAGGAGATATCTGTTCTTTCCCAGTGCCGGTCTCCATATATTACTGACTACTATGGCTCATATCTTCACCAGACAAAATTATGGATAGTAATGGAATATATGGCTGGTGGCTCAGTGGCTGACCTAGTATGTTACTTAAGCTTCAGTTTGCATTCTACTATTAAAGATGGTTTCTTTGAGTAGGTTGGACAGCAATTTGGTGAAAACTTAGTTTACCCCATTGAAATAAGTCATTTTTATTAACTTTGGCGTAATATTTTTTCAACTTAACCACCATAATTAATCATGCAATGCGCCTTTAAATGTGAGAGGCTCTTTTACTTGGCAACTTGAATTGGTTTGTATTGTTTTGGATGGTGGGATTGATTAATCCATGTGCTGACTTCTTCAAGATTTTAATATTCTTGCAGTGGTCAATTTTTCCATATTGAATTTGTTGATTGCATTTGACATGCATGTTGCGATTGTAGAGTTTTCTTTGCATCTATATCCTTGGCGTAAGAATTCTATGCCTTTTTACACACAAGAGCAGTGGAAAACCACAATACAACTTTTTTACTTACATAACCCTCATAACCATAACTTCTTATTACTAGCCCTTTCCCATTTATCCCATGTAAACCTCCATGCTTACAGATTTTTATCAGTTTTTTTATGGAAGTCATATTCCTCTTGCATTGCTGTATAAAAATTCTATTTGGCAAGGACTTGTTTGTAAGAAACATCAAAATATAAGAACTAACTTCTGGGAAATGTTTAAGGAATATATAAAACTAAAGTCTAAAAACAATGGAATTTTGACTGTTAGACTTGGGTTGAGCCGAAGTTTTCCTGTGAATAAGAGCTTCATGGTCAATACCCTGAAATAGTTGGGATGAAGTTGGTGTTAGATATAAATGACCAAGGAAGAAAATCATGTGATTGATTCTAAATAATTTTCTTTTTCGAAGAACACATAGATCCTACTTCATGTATGATAGGGGTCAACACTTAGCTATTATATTTAAATGGTATCTACCAAAAGGTGACTGTATGATAAGCTTTGTTGCTCTTTTAAGAATATTCTCCATAATTCATAGTACTAGGGCTTTGATAAAACAAATTTTTTTAGTGAAATTTGTGATCTTTTCCTGTTTTACTGTCTTATTGGTCTCTAATTAATTATTAATACTTGGTGGATGTCATGTACTTTTTTGTTGGCAACTTGGTTACCAGGCAATTACAGACATAGTTTTAAATTCTGTAATTAATTAAAAATTCCCAGATGTAAAACATTATTTGCTAAGAGGCCCTCTTTGAAAATATGTTGCCTACATGTCCTTTTGGCCATGCCAGTACATCCGTTCAGCATTATTCTGTAGATGGCATTCAAATGCCTTCTCCCTCCTCTCATAGCTTTGCTAATGTTCAGCTGGGAAAAGATGTAGCTGTCTGACACCCTCTTATTCCCTTCTTGTCGGTGACCTTTAGAGGGAAAGTAGTGAGATTGAGCTAGAGTCTGTGTTGACTTGGCAATTATTAAAGGTTACCGCCTTAAAATTAATTCTTATGTGGCTGGTTGGCATAGCCTAAAGAGATCATGTTGCCAATATTTTTGGATGGAAATTTTTTTTCCTTTCTTTTTGGCAAATGCTAGCTTAGCTTCTTCTTTCCTGAACTTTCCCTTAAAATTCTTCAACCCATTGGTTATGAAGAATCCAACTGCAGAACAGGAACAGAAAGCTCTCCTCCTTTTTCTGCCCAATCTTAAAATTCAGCCATAGTTTCAATGAATTCCAATATGATGCATCAAGGTAGAGGCCCTGCATAGTCGTTTCCCACTTACTCTTAAATACTACCTTCACTTTCACTTCCAAATGAATCATTATCTTTGCATGGTAATTAATGATGGATCGTGAAGAAAGAAAGTATTGTGAAAACTTTGAGATTATGCTAGAAAATTTTTAATTGAGGAATGTGTACTGTTTGTACCTTTCCCACAGTGACATGTCCTTGCATGCGATTCCTTCAATTAACTGGCAGTAAGATGGAGAAAATAAAGTTGAATTTAACAAGACTTGGAATCCTCTCCAATAGTTAATGCATAATGTGTATATATCCATCATTTCTGCATTATATAACATTGAGAGGCCTGCAGAACATCTAGCCATGTTCTTATTGTGTAATGAAGGTGATGTATGATTGAAATGAACCTAAGGATGATTTTGATTGATGACCTTCAAGTCTGTCATGCTGTCTAGGCTCTTGCCTATCTGTGCCAATGCCCTCTTATATCTCGGGCCTCTGGGTGACTGTCGGATTATTTATTGTAAGCTAAAAGCCGTTAACTGTTCCATAAAAACATGTATCTCATTGCTTCTGGCTTGCAATCAGCATTGATACAAAATAAATGTAACCCAAATAGAGCAATTACTATATTGTTTAATCTTGCCAAGGTAGAAGCAACAACTACTGTTTATTGACAATATGCTCTGTATAAGTATAATTGGACTTAAAGATTTTTTGCTTGTCAAACTTTGAGCATTCTGCCATAACCTGATTTCTAAAATTCCTTTTATTTTTTAAACTTTTTCTTCTTGTTTTGGTCATGTTGTTAATCTTCTTGGATGAATTGGCTCATTGTTAGCGCATTCCTTTGTTTAATCCATAATCCTTTGTGAAAGTGTGATTTCCTAATTATGTTTTGGTGCTGTAGCTTCAAACAGGTCCTCCTTTGGATGAAATGTCTATTTCTTGCATTCTGCGGGACTTGCTGCACGCAGTTGAGTACCTTCATAATGAAGGAAAGATTCACCGAGATATAAAAGGTCTATTTCTATTTTATTCTATTCCCATGCTATACTGCCTTATTTATTGTTGCTATTAAACTATTCTCATTACACTGGATGCAATTTGATAAGATTTTTTTGTAATATTTGGCAGCGGCAAACATTCTGCTGACAGAAAATGGAGATGTTAAGGTTAGCATCATTATTTATTCCTGAAGTGACCAACACCTTTGATCATTCTCTGTGAGAGATGTTTATCATTGATTTTGATATTGTAAATTTCTAATGTTTCTTTTTGTTAAAAGAGAAAATTTATATTGGTTTCCTTATGTTCTAACCATTAGAATGAGGAAGTCATAAAGGCAATCTGGTGAAAGCCGATAAGCTTGTATTTTTTCTTATGTTCTCTCTTAGATTTCAGGTTGCAGACTTCGGTGTATCTGCGCAATTAACAAGGACAATGTCTAGAAGAAAGGTAATGCCATAACCTCTCAGAGAACTAATTTCTACGTATAGGCAGCTTTAACTGATGTCTGTAATTACTTAGATTGCTTGCCAGTAAATTCTTATTTCATGTATCTTGAAAATATCTTCTTTCTTGTGAGATACATTTCACTTTGCATTTTACTTTGCCATTGTTCTTTATAAATATAGTGCAGATAATGCACCCTGTAGGTTTAAGACTTGCTTAATGTTTGTTACTAATCCACCATGTCAGGTTGACAGTGTGTGGGTTTCCGCAGAAGATTGATTTCTAGTTAGCAGCTTTTTGCTTGATTTGGCGCTAATTATTGTGCCTTATTTTCTTGCAACTCTTCTTGAAAATATCCCCTTCAGTCTTGTGGCAAACATTGTGCTTTGTGTTTTACTTCACCATGATCTTAAAAATGTTATGCACCATGCATTTAAAACTTGTAACCAAGCCATCTTAGGTTGACAGTGAACATGCTTTTAACTTCAGCAGATGATTAAGGTATGATTTGCGGTTTTCACTTGATTGACCAGTTATGGTATTGTAACTTAGTTTCATATATTATTAGAAAGAATTTTTGACTGTTTGTGACAGTTATGGAGCTTTATGCTTTTGTCAAGAGGAAAACTTTTTTCCTAGTCTCGTCTTGAAGATATTGTTACTCTTCAACAGCTGAGATCTTCTTATATAGATTTTGTATGTAGAGGTGTTACGAGAGTAAAATATTGTGGATGTTGTGGCTCAATGATCGGCCAATCACATAACAGATCATATTTCCATGATGTCCTCTTTGGAAGAATGATAAAGTTGATCAGTTGTCACCAAGAATGCTATAGGATTTCCATTAGTTTGATTTCACAAATTCTATTTTGTTGACCATAGCAGTCGCTTTTTCAGGGCTAGTAAAGATGTGTGATTGTTGTATTAGTTATAAACATGTAACGGTCATGTGCCAGTGAATTGTGAGTTTGAGGTCTTGTTAGTTGATCAGTAAGAGGAGACTGCTGTCTTCCAGATAGATTTCTCCATTTTATTTTTGAGGCTGATGAAAGATGGCATAATGCTTATTTTCAGGGTCAATTGTGTCAATCAAATGATTGATGTTGCAAATGCTTTGTGGAGTTTTCAGCTACAATTTTGTTAGATGTTTTAGTGAGATATCTAAGGCTGCTTGCTAATAACTTGTGAGGAGAAATGGATCTGTTGAAGAATTAATTGATGTGCCTAAGTCAATGATTGCGGATATAAGATGATATTGAGAATAACATATAATATATTGCTTCTTTAACGGGAGGAAGGTGGATGAGCTAATGCTAAAGATCATTCTCTGAAGCTTAAGATAATGTTTTTAAAGAGGCTTTGTTAAAGAAGTGCTTTGATAACACAAATGCAGAATAAAATAGAAATTCAAATTAATTTGGAAAACTTACAAATACAAGGAGAAATTGGACAATGGCAAATAAGCATACTATTGAATATAACTGACCGTTGAAATGTATACAACATCATCTCAAGCAAGGATAAAATGTATAATAATTTATTATTAAATGATTTACAATCAAATAAAATCATGTCCAATGCTATGATAGTGGATTAGTACAAAACTAGTGGTGCCTAATTAGGGGTAAGCAAGGCACACCATGGACTTGCATAAATGCTCAATGGTCTACTGTGGGATGATTAATGAGAGCAATATACATAATTGCTTTTGTGTGTGTGTGTGTGTGTGTGTGGAAACCTGAAGTTTGATTTCAAAACCATGAACATGCATAAACGTGCAATGGTTGATGTGTTAGACATTTCTTGAATTTTATGATTATCTTTTTTTAGTAAACAGTGATTGTGTATTTGTTGAAAGATATGTTATAAATTTTGATTGTTATTTAAGATGCAATGAGATTTCTCCAGCTTGCTGTATTTTGCTGGCTGCTTATTAATTACTGCTCTGATGGTATATTTTTGATGATGACCATTCTATTTGTTCTTCTACTTTTGGTTTTTTAGTGATAGGCTGATAACTTTTCACAACTTCTCTTTATCCTCACTAGATGGCATTAGCTGATGCCTGTTTCTTATCATCTTCCATTCTGTTTTAATTTTTTGATATCTTGTACATGAAACTATATATTTCTGAATATTCAAATTTTATGATTCTATTCTTCTTGGTGAACTATATAATTGTTCATTAATGAGTTTCTACTAATGCAGACATTTGTGGGGACCCCTTTCTGGATGGCTCCAGAGGTCATTCAGAATTCAGATGGATACAATGAAAAGGTGCCTTAGATGTTATTGGGTTGCATCATTAAATTTTTAAAAATCTCATTAAGTTTTCTTGTCTCACCTCATGCAGGCTGATATCTGGTCATTAGGCATTACAGCTATAGAGATGGCAAAAGGTGAACCACCATTGGCTGATCTACATCCAATGAGAGTTCTTTTCATGATACCTCGAGAAAATCCACCTCAGGTTTGGAAATTGTCAGCATTACTAGCAGCGTATTCTATCCATTTCTTAGAGCTTTAGCCTTAACTAGATCATATGCAGCTTGCTTGTAATTCTTGGGAATGACCGAACTCTCTATTTTGTGCAGCTGGATGAGCACTTCTCCAAACCCATGAAAGAGTTTGTTTCCCTGTGTTTAAGGAAAATCCCTTCTGAGGTGATACTTCATTCTCAATCATATATCTAACTTTTTTCTTTTAAGCTCATGCTAAGGAAAGCACATCATAAAGAGTTAATCTGGATCATCATTGAGGTTTTTTGTTTCCATGCCTATGTGATTAACCCATTTTCATTTTTGGTGATTGCTGTGCTGTGTAATACTTATTTTCACATGATTTATGCTGAACTTGCAAGTTTATAGTTGAGTTCCTTGTGCATTTTTTTTTTTGTTTATTGAATACCACAAGTTGATTTTTGTGTGTCTTTTGATTCTAAGGCATTGAGTTTGTTTCCCTGTGTTTAAGGAAAATCCCTTCTGTGGTGATAAAACATTCTCAATCATAAAATTAACTTTTTTCTTTTAAACTTGTGACAAGAAAAACTCCTCATAAAGAGTTCTTCTGGATCATTTGTGAGAATTTTTGTTTCTTTGCGTATGTGATCAACCCATTTTCATTTGTGGTGATTGATATGTTGTGTGATACTCATTGTCACATGATTCATATGCTGAATTTGCAAGTTTAATAGGGAGTTCCTTGTGCGTTTTTTATTTATCTAATACCACAAGCTGGTTTTTGTGTCTTTTGATTTGAAGGTGTCACACCCACACACATTTTTATTTAGTGCTTGTTTCTTCTAAGGTATATTTCAGTAATAGTATGAATTTTGGACATCTTGGCTGCTTGAATTTCTAAATGAGACCTTGAAAACCAATGGAATTCCAAATTACTGAATGAAAAGTGGTGTGATGCCATCATTAATGATGAAGGATATGTATGAAATCCTATAATCAATTTGGGGATAGAATCTGCAAGTCATGCCATGGAATTCTGGACGGGAGTGATGGTGTATTGGTAAATATTTGAGGCTGGCAACCACTTTCAAGCACCAGTTTAATTTTGTAACTTGAAAGGTGTATTAGATAGGTTATCTTTATGTGCCACAAATAGAAGTCATTGAGAAGCTATGAAGCACGGACACGGTGGCATGGTAATTTCTGAAAATTAAAGACACGAGTATGGCAGGACACGGCTATAAAAAATATTATAGATTTATATAAAGTATTCATTATAAATATAAATCTATATATTTTCATGCAATATATATCATATATTTGCCTATCAACCACAATCTTGATGATCTAGGGTATTGAGATGTATTTAGGAAATATGCAAACAAAGTTTTTGTTCCCGTTATACCCCAGGGGCATTTTGGGAAAATAAAAGCAATCAATTAAAAAAAAGTAAAAAAAAAAAGACAGAAAAAGAGAAACCCTAATGAAGCAGCAGCCGCCACGAGATGCTTTCCTCACCTTTGCATTCATCTTGCCAAGCACCTTGTAGACATCTCCTTGGCCACAAGGCTGCCAATGTTCCGGCTAGTGATCACCACGGCTTGACTCGCAAAACTTATTGTCAGTTGTCTTCTCAAGCACCGTGCGTGATGATTCCACACCACCGCATGGTGAGCTCTGTGAGCTGAACCAGTCGCGGAACGCCCTTCCCCCTTCCCAAGCCCCATACTTCCGTAGCTCCGGTAGTCCCCATCTTGACCGTGCATCATTTTTTTCTTTTATTTTTGTCATGTCGAGACGAGTCTGGCTGTGTCCACGTTGTGTCCGTATCAGACACTAGTGCGACACCATTACGTTGAACTCCCCGCCGTGTCCGTGCTTCGTAGCTGAGAAGAGACACAAGCACTATTTGATCCAAATATGCTATATTGCTTGTTTTAGAAAAGGACAAAATTGTAAATATTATTTTTTATTTTTGATGACGAGAGAGCTGGTAACTTACGGAAGGTTCAAGACCTAGAGAAGTAAAACAAAGACATTAAGCGGTTCTAGCTAAGTAGTGTGGCGGCAGCTTAATCATTGGTGCAAAGTTGGATAAAGCAATCCTGAGTTGATAAGAGTGAGCGAGTATATTGTGAAGAGATTTATATTGCCAACAAGCATAGCCAAAACCATGTCTGACAGTCGTCACGGATGAGCAAAGAATAAATTCTACGACCCGCTGCATGGTCTGCATCAACTTCATCCATTTATGTGCGGGCCTCCATTGCCAAAGCTGAGGATGTGTTATAAACATTGGACCCTGCAGTTAAAATATGGTGAGCATTAGTTATCAAAACAAAACTAGATCCACCAGTAAGGTTCTGGCAGAAAGGAGCTATCAATAACAAGAAATCATATCCCTGACTTGGAAAGGAAGGAGACGGGATCTCTGCAACCACAAATCAGGCAGTAATCATATGCATTTGATAAGGCCTGGTTATGTATAATTAGAGCTGAGCTTCCATGATCCCCAAAAGGAAACCTTATACCTTTTTAGCCAAATAAGCTAGAGGGTCTTTGCAGTAACTGGTTAATCGCCCGCAAGTGTACGGGGACGCCAAGTAATACTTTGGGCCCTCAGCGATCGTATTCCACGGGGCTAAGGAGCTCCTATTACTCCTCCATCACCTATTATCTAACCTTACAACTTAAGCATGGTATACTACTCTAATACATGCAAGAATGTAAATAGAGCACAAGTATAACAATTCCAAGGCAAGCAAGAAATCACAAGAGCAATGATGATGATAAATAGGCCTAGGGATGAGGATCCCAATGAGGGGTTATCGTGATATATGGATGCATAAGAACAACATGGCAAGGGTGATTTAGACCTATGATCTCAAAATTAGTTCAACCCCAATCTCTCGGCGGTTAAACCCTAATCCCATACGAATAATGACAAGGATCTCTCCCTAATCACATTCCTATGACTGCATTAAGCGAAGGAAGATCAAGCAATAAGGATACACTTAACCTAAGTCCATCCTTATAATTCGGAGGGGCTACCAACATCCAATTTCTCGGCATGTCGATACAAGAATACCCCTTCTAGCTTATTCATGATCTAGTACATGCGAGTAGGTCACATCTACACATACAACTCAATAAAGAACTAAGGATCTCTCCATTTTATAGTTCTAGACATGAACAATGAGCCAAACCATAAATTACACCAATGCATTCCAAATAAAAGTGAACCATCCAAAATACATGATGAACCCCCAAAGGTTCACCTACATCCGGTGGCCTTGGGGGTCTAGTGTGCTATCACACAAACAAGTATCTCAAACACAACAAAAACAAGAAGTGAATGCTTAAATGGCACTCCCTAGTCCGAATGATGATGAGGAGGGAGAATGCCGGCCGAATGATGCTTCTTCTAGGCCAAGGAATGCCGAATGCTCTTCCTCCTTTGATGATGAAACTTTCCCCTTGAAGTTCAAGCCTCTTGATCTTCTCAAGCCTCAAGCCAAACTCTCCCCAAAATGATGTCTTCGTTCCTCTCCTTTCTCCCAAATGGTGGCTGCCCAAAAAGCTCTCCAAAAGTTCTCTCAATCCTCCCCAAAATCACCCTATATACCACTCATCATACCCTCCAAATGGCCTCAATCCCGGGTGGTATCCCCAGCTCAATGAGGACCTCATTGAGCCCCTCATTGACACTGTTTGGGGTAGGCAATCTCCACAAATGCTCTCAGAATAGTGTCTATACTGGCTCAATGAACACCTCATTGAGCCAGTATGCCTTCAAGCAAATCTTCTTCTATAGCTACAGTGATCATCCCGGGCAACATTGAGGCCGTACGCCATGATTCAATTCCTGACTCGAAAACCCACCATGTGCTACACTGACAGCTACAGTGATCTTGCTACAATACCGATGCTACAGTATCACTGCTACAATACTTCAACTTAGTTTTTTTCTCTTTTTCGCCCAAATTATATCTTCGTGTCCTCCGTGGCGTATCCGTGCCCTACAAAACAAATAACACACGATTAAGCATAAAACGTGCATCAATTATACAAATACATGCTAGACGCAACAAATACATATACTATAATATGTACATTTAGACACTTATCAGTAACACAGCTAGAAAAAGATTGTGAGAGCCATTAATATAAAAAAGATTGTGGTCGATGGTCAAATATATGATACATATTGCATGAAAATATATAGATTTATATTCATAATAAATACTTTATATAAATATATAATATTTTTTATAGTCGTGTCCTGCTGTACTAGTGTCCTTAATTTTCAGAAATTGTTGTGTCCGTGTCTGTGTCGTGTTGTATCGTGTCAGCGTGTTCGTGTCCATGCTTCATACGTTGTAACTATTAATTTTTAAGGGTAATTATGGATGTGCATGAAAGAGTAGCTACGAAATGTGAATACTGGAATCATGAGAACTGCATTTTCCATTACACTCTGGGCTGTAGTTGTGCCTATTAATTTATAGGCGTGATTATGGATGTGCATGAAAAGGTGGCCACAAAGTGTGTGAAACAGTGGAATCATAATAACTTTGTTTTCAACTACACTCTGGACTATAGCTTTACAACAACCAATGTATGTGGATGTTGTTTTTTAACTTGAACTTCTTTTGACATTTCTGTGTAGGATTTCTTAAATGTTATTTGTTTTGTAGCTTTCCACTTATGAAAATTGGACCAATTGGGAGTTGCTACTTCTATTGATGTGCCCTCCATAGTGTCAATGGTGTCTGGTAGATTGGTGAATTGCAAGTGTTGTCAATACATTGTTTAAAAAATGGAAATTGGTACTATGGAGGGCTCACCCTTTAACCCGTTGCCTTTTTGAATTATTGATTTTTGATCACCATAGAAACATTCCAATGTAATAATACTTTTTCTTTTGTTCCATTTAAGCTTGATGATGCTCAACATTGTAAAGGGGGTTAATATTCATGGGGTTATCCTTTTTGTAGAATAATGAGTTACAGTCTTTCTATTTTCACCCATTTTTTAAATAATGAAGGATTGGCTTGGTAATTATGTTTGTACTAGATTTTATACTGCTACCTTTTTGCAGGTCTCTTCATCCAAATTAATGTTCTTGGTGCATTCCACCTTTATTGGAAATATATATGTAGTAATTATCCAAGTGATGCATGCTACTATACTAGTCTGATTGCCTTTTACAGAAAGGGTGAAATAATTTGACTTAAATGATTGATCTTAACTCATGGAAAAGCATTTGTTATACATGTCCACCTGGCCGCCATGCTGATATATTTTTCCTGTTTTTAGCAAATCTGTAATTTCCATGGCATTTTTTCGTCTTTCATCAAATGGTCTGTATTTCTTGATAAATGTTGTTTATGCATAATTTTTTCTTAGCATAGGTAGCCTTCTTTTTCTCTTGACTATCTTTCTTATATTTGCATGAAGGGCTTAGAAGTAATTTTAATTTGCTGATATAAATTGAAAATCTTACTATGTTATCCTATAAAGTCATTCTTTCCTATACCTTGATCTCATGATCTTATGTCATGCTTGTGTTAACTTCTTCTATACATAAGCTTCTGTTACAATCTTGATGTAGAGACCAAGTGCCAAGGAACTTCTTAAACATCGGTTCATCAGGAATGCTCGAAAAAGCCCAAGACTTTTGGAGAGAATAAGGTAGGGATTTTGGTTAATTTTTCATCTCTCTCCATCAGAGATAACTGAATAGAAGTAAGTTATCCCCTCAAAATTTTGATGGTTTAACCTTCTATTTTCCATTCTAATTCATTCTCAGAGAGCGACCTAAATTTCACATGAAAGAAGCAATGGAAACTCAGAGAAATGGTAATAATTCTTTTGATGATGGAGCAAGCACAGTACGAGTGACCAGAGATTTAAGAGATGAGATCCCAAAATCCAGGTATTCTTGTATGTCCTATGTTTTGTTTGATTTACTTTTTTTCAATTCAGTTCCTGGCCTGTGGCTCATCACTAGCTAGTGGTTTGGATAATTGGACCTCTTGACAACCATGCATGCCAATCACATTATATTTGTAGCAAAAATTTGAACATTGTCATAGCATTCTTGGTAATACATTTGCATACAAGGGGTATGTGTCCCACAGTATAGTTTTTAGATCCGTAGAATCTTCCATGTTGGATGTCATTGACTATTGCCATCTTACTGCACCAGACAGGTCTATTCTGTCTAGAGATTTACCATTTAAGTGCTCTCTTTATGGTATAGTTTTGCTTGTTGCTAACTCATGTTAGTTATAATCAGTCATGGAAATGCCCAAAGAAGTGGTCGCTCGAACTTCAGCATGGATGAATCCCAGGGTACAGGAACTGTTCGTGTCGGTGCACCACTGGGTATGGGACTTTCTAACATGGGTGAGTTACAAGGTACAGGGACTGTTCGAAGTATTATAAAACCGAATCCAGCTGCTGTGGTGAAAGATAGAGTATCTGATATTTCATATGACCATAAACTTACAAGAAAGGCCAGTGATAAGGGTAATTTTCAAATTCCATTTTCTGGAATCTCACGCAATGAGCCAACATCGGAAATTTCTTTCAAGGAAGATGCTGAAACTGAGCTGAATGATAAAGGTCTTCAAAATTCTTCAGATGATGTAAGGACTTTCTTCTCTCTGTTTCCCCATTGATTTTTTGTTATCTCCTAAACCAGTTATTTTCTAGGAGGAGGACCCATCGGTGAGTGGATCAGGAACAGTCATATTACGAGCTCCAAAAGACACACAGGTTCATGCAGCATTTGGCAATCAGGGTCTCATGGTATAAAACTACTGCAATCATTGAAAACTTGTATCAATCTACGATCCATGTTGTGGATGCTATTAATTTTGATGTTGTTGATACTATTAGACTCCAAGCAGATACCATTCTGTTGAAGACGTATCCATCAGTGGCACAGTAGTGCTACGACCACAACACGATGAATCTGGTAGTCCTCGTACTCCAAAGTCTAGATTTGATATCATTGAGAAAACATCAAGTGTGTCTCCTGAAGACAGCGCAACAAATCTTGCTGAGGTTTTTCTTATGTTCTTTTCACTAAAGGATTTCTCAAATTTTAGCTTTTGAGTTATGCTTTCTCTACTTAATCAAGTAATGCATTTATGAATTTCAGGCGAAGGCTGCACTACAAGCTGCCTTCAAGAAGGGAAATCCTCGTGAAAGGTTTGCTCTGGGTAAACTCAACAAGGAGGCATCAGAAGCTAAAGTAATGGAACGAGCAAGCAACTCCATTTCTTCTAGGTACAAATTTTGTGTATGTCGCTTCTGTTGTGTTCCATTGCCATTTAGATCCATTACTTCAGGTGGATATTATTGGTTGCTTAATTACTGGTTTCTTTATCAGGGATTCTCGTGATAATTTTGAGCCACAAAAACTGCTTCAAAGATCACGCCACAATGATGATGATGGTGGTGATCGAGTTTCTGTACCAGTAACTTCACCAGTATTATCTATGTTGATTATGCCTTCAGTGAAAGAGGTCAGACTGGATAAATGATGATTATTTTGTACTCTCTGGTCTTCTTTTTAGATATATTCTATAAGTCGGTTTCAAGTTATATTAATATGCCATTTTTTCGCACATGGAGTTGCCATGCAACAACTGATAACTGCTATCTTGCCTCGTTATCTAACTAGTGATGTATTTGTATTTTTTTTTTCTAGGTGTCCAAAACAAACATGATAATATTAATCTGTGAAGCTTACGTATCTTTTAGTATTTGCAGTTCAGAATGTTAGATGTGAAACTGCCATAAAATTAACTGAATTGTGTGTACTTTATTTTGGTTATTTAAATAGAAAACTGTTATCTCACTAAATCAAACCACTGGGAGATGTGTGCTTAGGGAGTGCTTGTTACCATATTGGATCACATTCCGCTTGTTTCTTCATGAGTGTTGTCGAAACCTTTTGATAGTGAATAACTCATGTTTCATATTACTTGTTTTGCAGTGGCATTTCGCATGAGTATAGCTGAATTGTTTGTTTCTTGGGGTAAGAACTTGAAGTGGGTGATAAACATGAAAGGGAAAAAATTTTGAGTTATAGACCTCAACTTAAACTTCTATGTAACCATACTTAAAGGGATTAAAGACAGCACTATATCTATATATTTCGTGAATCTTTGGTGGTTTACCTAGTTGACAAGAAAGTCAGATTCTAAATTTCTAGCTAACTTGATTTTGAAGGACATGTTGAGAAGCAAAAACTTATCCTTGTTTCAAAGGCCACCATCTTGTACCGAATATACTAGGATACACACTAATCATCGAATAATGTGTGCAAAGTGAAAAAAATTTATTAGAAAGTCTTGGATGATTGTTCATGTGTGCATTTGAAGTGTCATGGATGATAGAGTAGGGCAACATACAATTTGTCCAACATCTTTTAAAAAGAATGACTTTTACCATCCAGGTGACCTCTTTCTAACCTGTTTTTTGTGTCCAACTTGGTCTGTCATTAAATTTTGTCAAAATGAGAAATTGTTGATTAATTATCCTGCTTGGTGAAGAAAATGTTGTAGCTAGTTTCTATCTTTGCATCAACTTCTATCTATCCTGTTAAGTATGGTTTATTTCAGTTGGGACTTGCATTAAGGTTGATTTTATGTTTTACATTAATTTTAGACATAGAAATGGCGCCTGTTGTTGAGTACTAGGAAATAATAAATAACATCCATTGAACTATTTATGATAAACTCGAAATTGCGCTGTTTATCAATGTTATGGATTTGCGATGTTTTACATAGACTCAGATATATTTTATATTATATTGTTGTGTTATGAAGAAAGTCAGGGAATCATGATACTCTTCTAATACTCATTTGACCGCCAACGGAAGGGGAAAAACATTGATGAATTTGCTTTGGAATTAGAATCATGCTGTTTATATCATCTTACTGTACATGTTGATTTAGTTACCTACAATACTTTTTTGCCTGCATCTTGATCAGTTAACCAGATTTTTGGATAATATTCCTTTTCCTGACACTCTAACAGGCTGCTGGTGACAAGTTAGAAGGGTCTACAGCCCGCAATTTGATTGAAGGACTTACTAACATGGAACGCTTATCACCCGGTTCTTGTGAGCTTCTAGTTGGCAGGTTACTTCAGAGATTGGGAAGGTTTGATAACCTTTTTTTTTTTTGTTTTTGGTTGTGCAACAATTCACCTGCCGGCATATGTTTTTGTTCTTCTGCATGATATTCTCGTTCTGATGCGTGTTTTTTGCGCAGTTCAAAGGAACCATCTATGAAGGGACTTCAAGATCTGGCAACTCGTGCTTTCACCAAAAACATAGTTCCTTCTCAAGATGAATCAGAAACCAAAAAACAAGTAAAAAAGGATCTGTTTGAATCTCCTAGTCTTACTCCTTTAGCGAAATTCCTTCTAACAAGGTACAATGCAAAAATTCAGGACTTTTCAGTAATCCAAGTTTTAACGATCATTTGAACATTACACATTGTCATTATTTGTTTTAACTTCAATGCAGATGGCAGAGCCAAGTGTCCGAGGATCTAAAATCGGTTTAACAAGAGTAAAGAATGGATAAATATGATTTTGTAATTTTGTGTTGTGTTTTGCTTTATGTAAATTCAGTTTTGCAATGTATATATCCCTTAAAAAAATGAGCTGTTGTTATATCTAGGTACTTGTTTACTCTGTATCTGTTGGTCCTAAGTTTTATCATGGCCTTCATGGCCAATGTTCTTCATGGGATATATATATATATATATATATATAAACATTGTTTTATCTAAGAATGCTTTGCAAATTTAATGCCCCTTTTTAAGAAAATAAATATTAATTTCATTGGTTTCTTTATTGCATTGAATCATATTGATGTTGATGAATATTTGGTAGCAAGTGTGTTCTTCTGATTCTGATTATTCAATAAATCAGAATTTGATCTGAATCAGAAAATTGCAGTTTATAGTCTGGGATTATTATTTGTTGTAAAAAAAAAAAAATCAATGGATTTATTGAAAAGGTCAAAAAGTCTGAATGATTTCAAAGCTCAATCTTATTTGAAAGTATTCACTCCATCATTTTCCATTATTAAATTTGGGCATATGGTTTAGTTTATATTCAAAGAATGGTTACCAAAGTGACTCAATCTTACAATTTTTTTTTGGTTGGGTTTTGTTATTTGTTTCTATAGAAGATACATTAAAATTTAAATTATCTATATATATTTGATAATGATTTTTTTCTCTTCAAGTATGTGATATTATTATATTTTTCTGAAACAATTTCGAACTATGATTAAATAACCTTCCCAAAGGAATTGGTATTTATTCCTTTTATTTTTACTATTATCATCATCATTATTATTATTATTATCATTATTATTATTATTATTATTATTATTATTATTTTGTTGAAATATAGATAATTAACAAGTTGCTTTATATTTATGGTAAGATGTCCTTATTTTCCACCCTTTTTTTCGGTGAAAAGATATATACAATTCACAACAAGCATTTATCATATAAATATCAAAGTAAAACTTCAATATAAAATATCGAAAGTTAAAAGTATGAATTAAAAAAAAAAACCAAAAATGTCAATTGGGCTGGGCTTCCATTTGAAGCCCATGAGCTTGTTAACATAATCATTGGTGAATAAGTTATTTCCTTTTCCTTTTATTATTATTTCGACTATTTTTTTGTGTTACATTATTTCAACTATTTTATGGTATAATTAGGCAAATCCCCCGTTCATCATTGGGGTCTTTACAATTTTGGGAGTTTTGAGGTAATATTATATGTAAACATACAATGGAAATTCTAACTTTCGATTAAATAACTCTCTACAATGGAAACTGTTGACATACCTTAGTTTTGAAAGGTTTCATCGATATTTATTATGCAAACAAATAAGTGCAATTAAATTGATTTAATTATTTGACATATGTAATAAAAATAAAAATTTAAATATGTTCTTGAAGCGCTCTAAGAGCGGATTATACATTTATTTTAATAATATGTATAGATTATATGTATTCTATATTAGGTTGACCATATTAAATGCAAGATAAATTTGGTTTTGATCATAATAAGTTGAGTTGTGAAAATGAAATTTAACAACCCACAACCCTTAAATTTAAGGCACTTCATTTTATTCTCAATTTTTAATAATATATTCATAATTATCATTAAAAAATTATATATTTCTAGTCATAGTTACTATTGCCAAACGGTAAAATATTTGATTCTTATACAAAATAAAATCGTGGGGCAATCAAGGGTTTAATTTCTCACTGCATAGTTGCGGCATAAATAATAAATCCTCTCCATTAAAAAATAATAATAATAAAGTAAAGCTTTGAACATACCTAAAGCTTTTCATCTAACATACCTAAAGCTTTTATAAATAAATATATATATATATATATATATATGTATATATATAAACAGTGCAAACAAATCCATTAAAACCACCAACCACTTCTTCAACCCCAAAATATATAAATGAACAAATAAACAGCAGAGTCAGCCTGATGTCATCCACAAGTCATTTGCAGTCATCAAAATCCAATCATTTTGTGGATTGAAAAAAAAAAAAAAACATCACTCATCATCTTAAAAAGCCTCCAAACATAACTTGAATGTGATGGTATTGCCCATTTGTGGTGCATGAGAAGCACTGTGCCAGTGACCACCAACCATATCAAATAAACCAAAACTTAATAATGAAAAAGTGCAAGCATGCCTTCATACACATTCAAATATGCATTCATTCTCCAACCTTTTTATTTTTATTTATCTAGGATACCTTTTGGCAAGCTTATAAGGATATAGAAGAATGTGGAACAAGTAGTGGAAGGCAGAGGAAGGAAGAAAGAAAGAAAAGAAGATCTCTCTTTGTATCTTTTCTCTCTTATTGCCTTTCTTATAGGGTCTAGTGGGGTAGTGATGTTTTTTCGTTTTTTTTATCCCCTACTACACATAGTGTGAACAAGAAAAGCGGATTCATTTATATTTATATATATTAATATTATCCAAAAGGGTAAAAGGTATCATTCCATTTGGCACACTTCTCCACCATATGATATTTGATTAATTTGATTATTATTAACCCACTTCTCTTTTGTACTTTTTATATGGTGGTTCTTTTGAGGCTATAAAATTTGTTTGATGTTTTGTTGTTATTGTTATTGTTATTTTTTTTTTCATTTTTGAATTTGTAGTTATGGTGGATGTATCATGTATGTCTTTGTATTTCAATAATTAATAGTTTAATAAATTTGATTTTGTATAAATAAGTTTGCTTACATATTTCATATTTTATTGTGGAAAAACCAGAAATGGTGTCGTATTTATAAATATTTTTAGTTAATATAAAAATTTTAAATCATTTAGAAAAAATAATTTGATTTAGTAATACATGTTTTATTAGCGTCAATATTTCAGTAATTAATAGTTTTATAAATTCAGACTTCTCTTTTAATTCTAGAAAATAGTTTAATTTGATATGAAAATTTATATGAGAATATATAAATACGGTTTATTTTCAATTTATTTGATTTTATTGAACAGAGTTATCGATTAATTAAATAAATATTAATCATAATATGTGTTAATTATCATCAAATTCTTACATTTTTTTTCATTTGCTTCAATATATATATATGAGCAAACTAATAATCATCTAATTTTTTGATTTCATCAATACATCACTCTCTTAGATCGAAAATGAAATTACACCTCAACTTCTCATGAAACAATATTCATTGACCAATCACAATTTAACACATCATCACTGTATTTTGTGGCACCGTCCAATGAATGAGGACCGTCCAAGTGTGCAATAAGTATGCTATATAAATTACTTGACATGGTACACTAAACCTAAACACGTGCACCAACTTTTTTATTTTTATTTTCTCTTTTTTGGTGGAAGAGAAGGGACTTAATTTAGTAACTATGAATACAAGAACAGAGGTGGTGTTGGAAAGCCACACAACAAATAAATAAATAAATAAATTTAATAATGAATAAAGTAAAAATATCGCAAGGAGACAAAGAAGAAGAAGGGGGGCCAATGCCACTATGTGAGTGAGTTTTAGTGTATCTACATTGGCTAAGTTATCATTGGTCCAACGCCGCCCCAATATATCCTTTTATTATTATTATTATTATTATTATTGTTGTTGTTGTTGTTGTAGTTGTTGTTGCTGTTGTTGTACTAGTAGTAGTATCAACCTCACATGCTCGGATGCCCCCCACACATGAAGCATATATCATTAAAAAATGAGAGGAAGTTCATCATTTTATTCCCTTTTACTGTTTCTTTCTTTCTTTCTTCCTTCTTGTTCTTGTTGTTCACTTGTTTGTCTAGGACTAAATGACATAGAAATGATAGAAGAACATACCAATGATATATATAAATATATATGTTGATATATGATACAGTGGCCAACCTTGTCCCTCCACAGTATATCTTCTAACTAATGAGTGTGTCATGCATTGGATGTTGCATTTTCATTTCTTTATAATTCTCCAAGAAATAAAATTATTATGAAAACAAGTTAGAATGATTACTGGTACAATGATATTCATTTAGGTGTTGTTTGGTTTGATATAAGTAGAGTAATATAACTGCTTTTAATATAAGTGATTGTTTGGTTTGATGTAAAAATTTCACTTACACATAAGTGGATGCAAAAACAACCTACAACTTACATAAGTTGAAATGCTGTAAAAACAACTGACATCTACTCATCACTATGGTTGTCTTATCACAAAGGCTATCTCATATTTAAGGGTAATAATCTTGTTTGAGTACTAAACTATACCCATATTTCAAAATGGATATCACATTTCAATTTATTTCTTTTTGGATACTACACTTTGATTTATGTTCAGCGGGAAGATACCCGCATGTTTCCGATGGGAATAAGATGATGTGGACGTCGGACTAACGACTTGGCGAGGGTTTTGACAAGTCATCTGCTGACGTGGACCTTCAGTTATTATTTTTTAATACATGTCACCAAACAAAAGCCATGTCATTTAAAAAATGGGACCACGTCATCACCATATTCTTCATCCCTCTTCTCCGGTGAACTCATTCCTCTCTTCTTCGTTTTCTTCATCTTCATCTTCTGCTGCTGTTGCTGCTTCTGCTGTTGCTCTTCTTCTTCTTCTTCTTCTTCTTCTTGTGCTGCCCTTCTTCTTCTTCTTGATTATGCATGTTTTTGTTGCCATGTTTTAATGTTATTTTCGCAAATTGCACAGGCTACTAAGGTTTATTGGAATCATTTGAAAGTTTGTGTGGATTTGCATCTATTATGGTGATGATTTCTTGAGTTTTCTTCAATTAGGATCTTTCCCATCATTTCCCTAGTGTTTCCTTGAGAAATGTGGGAATTTTCGGTGATTTTCAAGGATTTCATGTTGTTCGTAGCCTAAAATTGCCTCAAAGTGTGTTTATAATGCGGGGAAACATAAAGGAAGTCTAAGAAATTGATTTTTAGAAAATGGATGTCATTTGATTTTCTTCAATCCAAACTACTTGTTTGCCTTTTTGTTTCTCTGTTTTTTGGATTTTCATCTATTTTGATGTTTTTTTTCTTGATTTTTTTTTGTTGAATTAGGAGTTTCCCATCGATTTTTTGTTAATGTATTTCTAATTTAATGAAAAACACCTGGTTCGAGGGAAAAGGGAAAAGATGAAGAAGCACAGGACAAGAAGAAGAAGAAGAAGAAGAAGACGAAGAAGAAAAAGAAGAGCAATAGCAGAAGCAGCTACAGCAGTAGAAGAAGAAGATGAAGAAAACGAAGAAGAAGAGGAATGAGTTCATCGGAGAAGAGGGATGAAGAAGATGGTGATGACGTGGCCCCATTTTTTTAAATGACATGGCTTTTCTTTGGTGACATGTTTAAAAAAATAATAACTAAAGCTCCACATCAGCAGATGACCTGTCAAAACCCTCGCCACGTCGTAACTCCGGCGTCCACGTCAATTTATTCCCATCGGAAACAAGTGGGTATCCTCCCATTGAACAGAAATCAAAGTGTAATATCCGAAATGAAACAAATTGAAATGTGGTATCCGTTTTGAAATATGGGTATAATATAGTACCCAAACAAGGTTATTGCCCCATGTTTAATTATAAAAATATTATAAAAATATATAACTATAAAAATATTTTCATATTTTTATAATTAAAATTTTACATAATTAAAAAAAATTAAATATTTTTTTTTTGAGAAATATTTTTTATTTTAAGAAATATTTTTTTATTTTAAGAAATATTTTATTATATTAATTAATTACTTTTATCAAAATTAATTTTTATGAAAAACATTAAATATTTAGTGCTAATAATAGGTAATGGAGTAATCTCATCATCTTGCTTACACGGTGATTATACTTCTCAACTTACATCAAATCAAATAATAAAAAATAAATAAATACAACATTTTCAATCACAACAAACTAAAAAATATAAATGTGATTTGAAATACAACATTTTCACTTATGTTGTAATTTAAGTTACACTGTGATTTCACTTACTGCTAACCAAAGGGCTAAGAGAAGATGATTTCATTATATTAAAAATTGAGTGCAATGATAGCAGTTGAAGTTGCCAAAAATATATCATCATAATAAAATTTTAAAATTTGTTTAAAACACCCAAGTCAAGCATACAGGCTACAAGCTTTGTTGACCTAAGTCTAGAATATGACTTGGCCTTAATGCTCTTTAGATGTGATCCAATTCCAAAAGTCACATAAGTAATATCAAATAGATTTCGAGCCACAAATTTAACAAATACCATGACCTGTGTATCTTTTAAGTGAAAAATCTCTTGTTTTTGTTTTTATTTTTGTTTTATTTGTATTTGTATTTGTATTTTTTTTGCCATATGACAAATATTAGGGATGCTAAATAGAGATAGCAATGAGTACAGTATAGGTACGGTATGTTAAAATTTTTATCCGTACTCGTAACCCCTACCCTATATCCGTACCTCTACCCATACTCTTCAGGGTAAAAAAATCCATACCCTTACCCATACCTGTAGGGTATGGTTATACTCACAGGGTACCCGCTTACCATGTTGTTCAAATTATTGAATTAAATTTAAATACTAATAATAATAAAAAAATCATAATCCATTACAATACCATGTTTAAACACATGTCCATAAATTTAAAGTTACATAACAAGTAATATATATATATATAGATGAGTTACCGAGTTTAGAAAAGTAGGTTTTAAGAAAATCCCTAATTTCCTATACTCAGTAACTCATCTATAATATATAGTATGGGTACGGGTCTTACCTATACTCTTCAACAGGTAAGGGCCGGTAAGAATAACGGTATGGGTAGGGTAGGGGCATACCCTTACCTGACCCGTACCCACTCAAAAAATAATGGGTAATGCCCTTTACTCGTACTCGTACCCGGTCAAAGAGGGCATTGTGACCTTCAATAGTATTATCACTCTTATTCTCTATAACATTTTCTTTATTGTTTACTAAATATATCAATTTAGCACTAGAGATAGCAATCTGTACCTTACTCGACGGGTATACCTGTACCCGTACCCGATCAAAGAGGGAGAGTGATAATACTATTGAAGGTCCCAACATATGAGATATAACACAACTAAAATGATGCGTGCTGGGAATGGTGGTGAGAACAAAGAGGGAGGTTGAGGGGGAAGGAGAGAGAGAGAGAGAGAGAGAGATAAAAGAAAATTAACGAGAAAAGAGAATAATTCTTCTTCTCATCTTCCTCTTTATTTTATCAACCACATATATATAACTAAGTCATACAACTTATCCATAACTAGCTTTATCAACTCAATAACATATGACTAACTCGATAACAAAATCATAATCTAACTCAATATAACTTATTAACAGACCATATGTTGATTGAGCTTGCAACATTGCCCTCCATATCAAGGTTGACCTTGTCCTCAAGGCCAAAATAGTGCTTGCAAAGATCTTCCTTGATGTTGGTACGGGATATCTGGGGGAGGTTTGCCTGGTAAAAGAGTTAGGGGTGATTGCTTCCACCAATTTTGCTAGGTCGATAGTATCCCATGAGCAAAGTGATTTCAAGTTTTTGAAGTCAGAGAGCAATGATCTTGGGTGTTGTAGCAAGGGAAGAGTTGGATTGACAGATAGAGGGCTAATGGGAGTGTATTGGCTAGGAAATAATCAATAGTGTGTGTGTGTGTGGTTCAGAAAGAGTTGGTGGTGTAGTAAGTGATTGTGTGTGGTTGCGAAGGAGTTGGTGGTGTAGTGAGTGGGTAAAGACATTAAGGGGGGGTTGAACGAGTTCATTCTCTAGTTTGGCTACTCTATCCATTATATCTGCCATCACTGTCTCTTGGGAAGCTATGGATTTCTGCAATGTCTCCACTGTGGTGTAGAAAAATTTCAACTTCGAGAAACACAGAGTCAAGCTGGGCTAATTGATCTGTGATCAAAGATAGTTGGCCTTCGATAGTTTTGGAACTGTTTTGATTGCCTTTGTCATGTCTCTTAGTGAAAGCACCAAATTGATGGGTGCCGGGAACGGTGGTGAGAACAAAGAGGAAGCTTGAGGGAGAGATCAAATAAAAAAAGAAAGAGATGAGAATAATTCTTCTTCTTATCTTCCTCTTTATTCCATCAACCATATATATATATAACTGTCATACAATTTATCCATAATCAACTATATCAACTCAATAGCAACTTTACCAACTCAATAAAAAAAATCCTAGTTTAACTCAATATATATTGCTTATTAACAAATCCTATCTATGAACCTTATCTTGATTGGGTTTGCAACACAAGGCCACTTGGTTTGGGTAATTAGCGGCATTAACCAAGGTCTTTTGGGGGAGGGGAAAGGCAACGTGATTTCGAAACCCATCTAAGGGTATTAACTCATCCAATAGAGTTTGAATACCTCGTACGGACCCCAATAACCAAAGGTGAGGACACGCAAGGTATTAACTCCATGCATGTCTCTTGACTAACCAAAGCTTGTCCCTTTTGTCAATATATATATATATCACATGTTATTTAACATGATAGATATAATTAACATAAGTGACTTAATAGTAACATATGAGATGAGTGCAACATGAATTAGATAATGATCTATGCTTGTGCGTGATCAAACCAAAATAAGACTAATTGTCATGAACTCTGGATTTACACTTTAAATCAAAAGTTTTGACCCTTGTACTTAATCTAATCACCTGCTCTACAAGTTAAAGTGTATAATATTAATGCTGCCTACATATAAGCCTCTTAGGTATAGCATATACACAAAAAGAATAAATGTTGTCAATGTTTACAAATAAATCTTATCATCTAATGACACTCCTAATTTACCACTTTTATACAATAATTTGGGGGACATTATTTGATCTTATTTGAGTAACCTTTATGTAGCGTTATCTCCATTGAAAATCTCTTTTCAGCACCCTGAAAAGAAAAAAAAATTAAATGAAAAATTATTCTTATTTATATTAATCTTAATCTAAATGGTTAAATGAAAAAAATTAAACGGATCTCACTAATTAGAGGATAAAGAAAAAGAAGACTAAATTATTGTGGATATATTTCTTGTCAAAATATTTTTTTTTGATTAGTATACCCAGTTTGCTAGCGCTCTTTTAATGGTCCTTTTTCTTAGGGTATCTTTTGTTGTATCTTAGAATTGCAATATTTATATATTTCAGTTTCATATCTATTGTATCTAGCTTATTTTTTTTGCTTATCTTTATATTACACTCCTATTACTCGTTGTACATGTTCTTTCTTAATAAATATTTTTTATTCATTTTATTAAAAAAAATCATAATATACTTCTTCCTCTAAAAAATATTAGATTTGGTAGGCAATTAACCTATAAAAGAAAGTAACACGAAAAACTTTTAGAAAATAACAAGAAATTACTAAAAAAACGAAAGGCCTTAACCAAGAAAAAGATTAGGAGATCATTGTTAAAAATAAAAAAGAAAGAATAAAAGAGATTTTAAGAAAAAGATTAGAAAATTACTCTGAAAAAAAATTAAGTGCACAAGACCGGCTACAAGAAAGTGTAAAAAATTTATGGAGGAAGAAGTTAAAGTAGAAATATTTAAGAAATATATATATATATCTAAATATAATTATTTGGTCAATTCACAGGAACCAGCAATTTTCAAATGCAAAGTTGACACGGTACCTAAATGTTCAACCAAAATATCATATTAACAAATTAGCAAACCGGTTGCTAATAAAAAGTTGGGCCATGTATAATTAACTAATCATTTTAACTTTTGGATTTTTTTTAGAAAACATTTTTTATTATTTTCTTTTTTATTTATTATTTTAGTAATGGAATGAGACCTATTGCCTACTCTGTTTAAAAGTCAGTGACAATGGATAGAGATGGGAAATGAGTTTTTTTTTTTAATTATTATTTTGCATAACATGAACTGCATCTATAAAGCTTTTGCTTGCATGCATGGACTGTCATTTAGTTATATATAGCCTTAAATATAGAACAAAACTTAATAATTCTATAGACTGCTTCTTAAAAGTTTTAAATTAAATAGGGAATTTCTAAACATATATATAATTTCAAAAGGAATATATCACTAGAATGCTCTAAAAACAATTAAAAAAATATTCGTTGAATAAAATTATAAAATTATATGAATTTTATCATGGTTGCAATAACCAAGCAATATGACACTGGATTTTTACACATACGATTGAGATTTCGACAAATACTCAAGACATGGTTGAGATGTTTTAAATAAAAAGTATCTGTATGGAGGTAACTTACCCATATTATAAAAAAAATAATATATATATTTGAGAATTTGTTATCTCAATTTCATATATATCACAAAGTTTTAATTATATTTTTAATTTTGAATATATATATATATATATCCACATAAATTGTTCATTGTTGTTGTATGAAAGGAATCAATAATGGAATTTAAAATAAAAAGAAAAAGCCAAACTAAGAGAATGAGGATAAGAAGTTCAGCTATGATTTTAATTTGTCTGAGGGAGAAGTCAAAGTCAACAGAATTAGTTGGATTTTTAGTCAAATGTTATTCATGCTTGCCTCATGATTACACAAGCATTTTGGGATAAATAATAAAAAAATAATCCAAAATTGTGAAGATTTTAAAATATAATTTTGGTTTTCATTTGAATCAATGTAATGACAAACTGTTTTATGTTCAATTACATTCCATTTTGTCCACCTAATTTATGTGAAGAGAAAAAGTTTTTTGAAGCAATTTTCATCTATAACATTTTTTTAGTTTTAGAAGAATGAATAATTGTATTAATAGAGATTAGGTAATTAGTATTGTGATAATTAGTTTAGGTGGGACAATGAGATGATTTGAAAGATTCTGACAACCATTAATTAGCGAAAATGATGATGGCTCACAAAAGACCCAAAAATAATAATAATAAAATAAAAATTAAAAATTAAAAAAAAATAATGGCGTGTTTGCAATGCATCAAGAAGGGAAATTCATAAAATAAATAAAATTTATAATACATGCAATGAAAAGTAATGAATATAATTATAAGGAAATGAATCATTTATAATATCTTTAGCAAAATTTGCATATTCTGAATAATCTTATTTTGCTATAATCTAAGTTGCTGAAAGCTCAAAATGATCAGCAATTTATTATCGTCATATGTAATATATTTATTATAAATATTTTTACGTGTTTTAATTGTTTTTTACATTTTAAAAAGAGATAAGTTTTTTCAATATTCTTATCACAAATATTAATTATAGCCATAATCTAAATACATGATTTATGTGACGACATAATTATTGTAATAAATACCAATTTATATGCCCTAAGAATACTTTGCTATATTTTAAAGTCCAATCAAATTATGGTGGCTTTCTAATATGATAGCCTCCAAATACATGGTTAATGGAACTTGTTTGGGTGTACATCACTATGGGGTGAGGGGGATTGTGGAGGGAATGAGACTCACCCATGTGAGTAAGTCTCAATCACCGTGTTTTTGGGCGGATTGCCCAATCCTGGATATAAAAAAGATTTATATGCCCCTAAGTTATTTTATTATTATTTTCAATGTTATTACAAATATTTATTTTGATAATTAATTAGTTAAATTTTTTTGAATGTGTTATACAAATATAATTAAAAATATCTCATTATAGTTAATACCATTAATTAGCTAATTACTAGCTAATTAATAATATTAATATTTAAATATAATACTTATAACAAAATTTTAGTATTATAAAATTAAATAGTTATTTTTTATAATTAATTAGTTCAATTTTTTTAATGTGTTACACAAATATAATTAAAAATATCTCATTATAGTTAATATCATTAATAAGTAGATAATTAATAATATTAATATTTAAATATAATACTTATAACAAAATTATAGTATTATCAATTTAAGTAGTTATTTTTTATAGTTAATTAGTTAGATTTTTTTAATGTTATAAAAATTATAATTAAAAATAATTCAGTATATTTAACATCATTAATTAATATCTAATTAATGATATTAACATCTCATCCCAAAAATTAGATTGAAATTATAGTATACTAAAATTAAATATTTATTTTTCATAATTTAAATATATATATAATTAAAAATAACTCATTATTATATATACAATATCATTTATATGGATGAGGGTCATAATTGTCATTTTATCATATTCACTTTCTTTACTTTTTCTATTCCCAATAAAGTACACTCTGCAAACCTTACCAACCAAACACATTCTTCATTCCACTCCTCCCCCAATCCACTCTTGGCATCCAAACACCTCCTTAGTAGATAAAAATGGAATGAGAGACTTTTGTTACAAGAGCTGATATCCTAATTAAATACTTTAGTGATTTTTATAAATAATTTTATGTTAATTAAATTCATATTGGTCTTGCTATACCTCTAAAGATATACATATATATGTACATATGTAAAAATGGATAAACTACGCTTCATTAAAGAAAAAAAAGAGAAACAACGAGAACACAAAACAACAAATAAAAAAAACAAAAAACAAAAAGTGACCGGTATACCTCTCAATATATATACCAAATTTTGTTGTCAAGCTATTATTGATAATAATACTCCTTTTGATCTATGGAATATTTTTCTTCAATAATATGATAATTGATAATTAGTTGTGACAACTTTGCATTTGAAGTAATTCATGTGAAGTATGCCTAACACTAGTTAGTTCTGTTTCTCCATCATACTCGTTTGTATTGGAGGTATATGTCATATTCACACACATAATGTTATGTTATATGTCAATAACTTTACACATAGACTCCATCTTTAACTTATGGACAAAATACTCACTGGCCCATTTCTTTGAAATCTTTGATTGAGGAGTAATTTTCCTAATTTTCCTCCACAACTAATATATACGATAACTTTTAATTTATTTTATTTTAAAAGAAAACAATGGAGTATAGTCAATGAGTGTGAATATAGAGAAGTTGACATCCTCAAAGGTATGGGCACATCAATCATAAGTATTCACCAATTTCCACAACCACTCGTAAGTAACGTCAATATATATATATATATATATATAAATTAATTTGATTTAAAAAAACTACCCACTTCCTTTTAAATTTTAACATGATTTTTTTTTTAAAAATTTGGATAAAACCATTTCAATTAAGTAGAACAAAAATTACGGTAAAAATTATGTTCCTATAAAAAAAACCTCCAGGGTTAAAAAAAACCACAAGTAGTGGAACAGTACAAACAAAACAAAAAACACCAAAAAACCCACATCCACAAAAATGAGGGAAAAAAAACGTCCTCCACACACCTCTAAAGCATGATTTACATATATGAAACATTTTTTTATTTAAATATGTACTCCAATCCTTTTTGTGTTTGACCTGTATGGTATCTTCTGCCTAATATATTTAAGTAATATTTATAAATATATATATATTAAAAAAAATATATTATTTTTTATAAAATATTTTATGCCGTAATATTACCATCACACCAATAACATATTGATCTATTATTACATGACCTTCTATATAAAATGTTTGTATTTTTATTGAAGAGGTTTAAATCTTAACGGACCAAGAGTAAAAGTACAGATAGGTTGAGATATTAACTCTTTATTTGTGCATACTATTAACATGATTTATTTATTTTATTAAAATAAATAAATAAATAATATACCATCATTAATACTCTAGGTGAATGTGATGATCACAATTGTGGTTAGAGATGCATTAGAAGGATAACTAACTTTAATAATAAGCCCCTTAATTTAAAGAAATAAAGAATGTAATCATTTCATACATGGTTAATATATACCTCACAGACATATGCTCACATTTTAAAAAATAAATAATAAAAAATGGCATGCAGATTATTAAAAATATATTTTTTTCCTGAAAAATAAATGAGAGAAATAAAATAAAAAAAACTGTTGACATCTTGTAATCTGATTACGCACTTAAATCACATTAATTCAATTTTTTTGTCTAAGTATAACAACAATAATTTGAGAAGACAAATGAAAGTAATTCATGTTCGTACTAGACTTAGAACTGCAAGAATTATAATTTAGTTTTTTCTTTAAATGTGAGGAATACAACTAGATAAATCGTTCATTATCTTTGGTGGACCAAGAAGCACAATGATAGATTCATAGAATATGCACAAGCAATGCCAATGAAAATTAATGGAAAACAAAAGCACAACATTCACTTAAGAAGTCCTCTGTGCATACCACCCAAAAAGAAAAATGAAAAAAAAAAATCAGAAAGCCTCAAACATCCATGATTCTTGATCCAACACAGCCCTCTGAATCAGATTGAAAGGGTCACCACAATTGAAGTCCAAACCAGTGAAGTCATCCACTCCCCAAAAACTCGTTGTTTCAGGCCAATCGAAGTCTTGAAACTGGTTTTCCTCAACCATCCCACCATAAGAAGAAGAAGGAGTACTACAAGAAGAACCTTTTGGATTGACAATGATCTCATGAGCTTCAATCATGGGAACATCATCAGTGGAAAAAAAGCAGCTTGCTGACTGATCACACAACTGTTCATCACTTATTCTGTCTTCATTATAATTAGTGTCATTATCTTCAGTTATTGATTTTGAACATTGTGAGCATTTCTCTTTACTTTTCTGAACATTAGCTTCAGGTGAAGAACTTGCTTGTCTTTCATGCTGTGCTTGTTCTTGTGGGACTTGATCATGATCATGAGTTGAAGAAGAGATAGTATTGGATATTGGCTTGTGAGTCATGGGATCAATTCCCATTTTCCTTAGTTTTTTCTTGATGTGTGTGTTCCAATGGTTCTTTATCTCATTATCAGTTCTTCCAGGAAGTTGAGATGCAATCTTGGACCACCTGCAACACATGTTTTTTTTTAAATTTATATAAAAACTAAAGATGCAAGTTCTATTTATTGTTATTTATTTAATTTATAAGTGAATCCAAGCCAAGCCAAGCCAGCATTTATTAATTAGTTAATTAATTAATTAATTAATATGCACCTGTTACCAAGTTGAGCATGGAGGTCAATAACAAGCTTCTCTTCAGAGTCTGATAACAGTCCTCTCTTGAGGTCAGGCCTGAGATAATTTGTCCATCTTAGTCTACAGCTCTTGCCACACCTAAGTAATCCTGAGCCACAAAAAATTTCACAAAATTAATAAAAAAAACACATATATAAAGATGAAAATAATGTTTTTTAATTAATGACTTTGTTTGGTTCATGGTCATCATTAAATGCTGCATAAGTACAAAAGAAAAAAAAGTCAAGGAAAGCATGCAAATTTGATCTCTAACTCTAAAGAATGAGGTTGACATATATAATTTTTTTTTATTAAAGAAGAAAAAGAAAAACAAAAGGAATGAAAAGAAAAAAGAATCAAAACCTGCAAGCTTTGGTACAGCTCTCCAACAACAATGGCCATTGGTGAGGATGAAGCTTATTAACTTCTTGTCTTCCTCTGTTGTCCATGGCCCCTTCTTCAGCCCCACCTTGTCACAACATGGTTGCCTTCCCATCTTCCTTTAATTTGTGTTATCTATCTATCTATCTATCTATCTATCTATCTAGAGAGAGAGAGAGAGAGAGAGAGAGAGAGAGAATGAAAAGGATGAAGAAAGAAGCACTAGGAGAAAGATGATGAAGACCTTAATTTATATAGCTAATGCTGTGAGGAGAGTAGGTGTGAGAAGAGGACACCTCATCATGTGGTATATGCAAGTGTTGAGCAAAAAAGTAAATAAATAAATAAAATAAAATGCAAGGTTGAGCAAAAAAGTAAATAAATAAAAAAAATAAAAAAAAATAAAATTATTTCAATTTTGTTCATTCCATTCCAAGAATGGACTTGGAAGGAGAAAGTAGCACTGTTCATTGATTGTTGAATAGTTCGTTTAAGTTCACACATTGACGTCTCTTATGCTTCTGTTTGGAATGAGACAAGGAAATTTACACATATACCCTTGTTTAAGTCCTTTCATTTCAGACATACTTACGGTCCAATAGTTGGAGGGCATGTAAATATAGGGATGGGGATAGAAATAGGGAATGGAGATTAGAGATGTGAATTAAAGAAATGTTTAGTTGAAGGGAATATGGATAGAGATAGGAGTAAGGTAGTCAGACCTAGCCCGAATATTGACCTCGTCAAGTCTAGGGGTTAGGAGTCGATGGGTTTGACCGGGTTGAACCGGGGCCAGTAACAAAATATTTTAAAAAATATATATAATAATTAATAATGATAAAAAATAATATAACTTATATTTTAATAATTAAAATACACAATTAATTAAATATGATATTTAATTTTTTTCATATTTTTTTATGGGTTGTTGTTCTTCTCGTCTCCATAAACTACCAGTTCTCCATTTTTCTGGGCTTGTGTACTTCTTGTCTCCATCAATCGCTAGTTCACCCTCATTTTCTTGCTCTCGCCGTCGTTCGCTGTCCCTCGCCGCCACTCGTTCAATATTTTTTAATCCGGTAGATCTGGCCGAGTTAACCGGTTTTCGAGTTAATCAATCGGGCCACCGGTTTTTGGCCGCGCTATATGAACATCGAGTCAAAAAGGTTAGCTGGACCGGGCTCATGGCCGATTCCTGGTTTTTTCTGTCGATCAGGGTTTGACAACAATGAGGATATAGGAAAAAATTTTAGTAAAATAACTTTTGTCCCCTCTCATATTTTAATTATATAATATGTTTTAATTATAAAAAATTTATTAAATGGCTCCAATTTTTATAAATTTTAAATAAGTTATTGATGTATTCATTTTCTAAATAAATTTTAAATTTATACATTTTAATAGAAGAATACAATTTAATTATTTTATTTAAAATAAAATAATGTCCAAAAATTAATTATTTTTAAATCACTAAAATTTTAATAAATCTAATATTTAAAAAATAAATACAAACAATTAGATTTTTAATTTCCATTCAAAACATTACTCAAAATTAAAAAATCTCAATTTGAGGAGCAGAAAAGTAAATACATTATTTATAAGGGAGGTATAAAACTAAACTTCTTATCAAAGCATGCTCAATCCCTCAAAAATGAGGGAGATGAGCATGAAGGGTTTGAGGGGCATACACTCCCCCCTCATTCCCTTCCCATGCACACGCCACAAGGATTGATCTCCAAGCCACTCCCCCCTCATTCCCTTCCCATGCACATGCCACAAGGATTGATCTCCATTCTTGGAGATCAATCCTTGCATCTAAACACACCCTTATAGTTAATTTAGAGAGTAATGTTGTACTTATGCTTTGAGTTCCTTTCATTTTGCGTGTGTATATATATTTCATTGTTTTTCTATAATATTATTCTTTTTTTAAAATTTTTTTTTAAACTTAATGCATGGTGGATTTTGGTTTCACTGCTATTATTTATAGCACATCCTCAACCGTACTAAATTTCTCTCTCTCTCTCTCTCTCTCTCTCTCTATATATATATATATATATATATATATTAACTTATAGATGACAAGCACATTTTATTTAAGGGTATAAAAAAGATAAACATTTACGGAGATATATTATTATAGTGGTTTAATAACCCCTAGGAATTTATTATGCGGGTGAGCTATCATGCGCTATAATGAAAGCTTGTCACCTACTAGAAAAATAAGGAGGAAGAGAAAAAAAATTAAAAAATAACTTCTACATGAGTGTATATATACACATGAATATAATGAGGGTATATATATAAAACTAATTTCATGGGGTTTCTATATATATGTAATTAATCTATATATTAATCGAGGGATACTATTTTTACATACTAAGTTTAGTGAATAAATTCCCGAATGACTTCGATGCCAAGTTGGCATCCACATCATCATCCACGTCAATTTTTTTATATATTTAAAATTCAAACGTTGTAAGCCCTAAATTCTAAGAGCTGGAAAATGTTATAAACCACTAAATCTGAAACCCTAAAATTTTAAATTCAAATATTATAAAACCTTATATTAACAATTTTTAAAACCCTAAACTCTAAATACCTAAACCCTAAACTCTAAGCTTGAAACCCTAAACTCTAAACAGAAGGGAGTGGTGACTCAAAGAATTAAAATATATTATGGAGATTTTCCTTAAAAAAATATTAGTCAGATTAGTTGAACAACATCATTTTGCCGATCTAATAAAAAAAAGCAAAAAGAGGCTATAGGGATACAGTCATAATTTTTTTTTTATGCAAGACAAAAAAAAAATAAAAATAAATTAAAGGGCCAAACAATAGATTTTTTTTAAATATTTTTCTAAAAATATATATTTTTATATGTTATATCTTAGCTTATAAAAATCATTGGTCAAACAATGAATTTTTACAATTTTGTTAAAATATAATTTTTTATTTTATATAAACTAGTTTGTTATAATCGATGGGCCACACAATATTTTTTTTAAAAAAGATTTTTTTATACAATATAAATCAATTTGTAAAATATCTAAATAATAAAATTTTGGCTTTATTCCAAAAATTAAAAAAAAAACAAAGATGCAATATATATATAGAGCGAGAAAAGTATACAGAGAGGGGGTGCTTCCAACTATCCTATGATATATATATATATAAATATCATAGATTCCTCCATTCGCTTATGGGTGCGAGGTTTGCTATTTATGATTTAGGGCTTAAGAAGAATTGCCGGTTTATCATTTATGGTTTAGGATTTAGATTCAGAGTATGAAGAGAAACTAATAATTTTTAAAAAAAAAATTAAGAAAAAAAAACATAAATACTTATGTGGATGCCCACTTGGCATCCCATTTGGATAGGATTTGAGAGAATAATAATAAAAATAAATAATGTGGAGACCCTCCTATACATGAAAATCAATACTAAAGACTAGTCTCATTTAGTGCAAGAAGTACAATAATAATAATCAATACTCTGAGAAGTTGTATTGTTGTCTGAAAGGGATATCAAGATCCACAACACTTTGATCTACAGAGATCTAATAATTCATAAGTATAAAGTGATTATTATACAACTATGTCCTTCTTGACTAATTTATTTTTTTATATTTAAATTGTAGATATTTTTTTTGATTTCATGTGGTTTTTTTATTGTATTAATCACATTATTTGCGTTCCAAAATTTTGTATTGCTACAGGATCGTTATTTGAACCTTCTAGATCAAGCATCACAAACACAAGAAGAGAGTAATGAGCTTTCTATTGTAGACAAAGCAAATATATTCCTTCAAGCTACGGGAGGGGAAAAAAAATGCCGGGTTTATGGAGTGGGCTCCCAAGCATCTATTTTTTATCCCCAGCTATTGCAATGCTCATCTACAGGTGCATCATCTATAGACCTACATACCAATATTAGGCAAACATGTGATATTGTTGATTTGCTTTTCATCTATAGGTACATCATCCCAAGAGCTACAAGTTAAGATTATACAGTTGTGTGAGACTGTTAATCAGCTACAAGATAAAAACAAAGAGCTTCAGGAGAGTCTGCATGAGATGAGAGATGACAACAAGGGGCTTCAGGAGAGTCTGCATGAAGTGAGAGATGACAACAAGGGGCTTCAACAGAGTCTGCATGAGATGAGGGCAGAGAGAGATGAGTATCGTAATCAGATGTTGCGTCAGATTCAGGATATGATGATGGACCTCGAGGCTAGGATGCTTTAGCGCTCACAGTTTACTCAGAATGCACAGCCAGCTAGTAATGACAATGATGTTGACCATGTAGATGAGCTTTAGTTTATTTGATATTTGTTACTTTTTTTTCTTTTGTTAAAGTTTGTTTTGGACATCTTTTTCTAAATGCATTAATGAAATCATTTTTTGTTAGTTTTATTGTTGCTAAAAAAATTTGTCATAACAGGTATTATTTATATCAACTTTGAAAACCAATGTGATATTTTTTTTAATTATTTAGTTTTTTTAGCAACGGATTACAAACCGATTAATTTGTTTCAAAATATAATTATATATATATGTATATATTTAATTTTAGCATCGGATTTGTAACGAAATAGTTTTTGTTTATAATAAAAAAACAAATTTAAAACAAAATATGTTCCGTTACAAATCCGTTTCTATTTTTTGGAATGGCAATTATTCCGTTGCTAATCCGTTGGTACATGTTTAAACGGATTAGTAACAGCATACATTCAGTTGCAAAATGTAGCAACACTTTTGAAATGGAATAATTTCCGTTACTAAAATTTGCAAACGGAAGCTTTTCCGTTACAAATCCGTTGCTGAAGTCTCCAACGGAATGTTATGTCGTTTGTAATAAATTAGCAACACCTATTTTGCAAACAGAAAAGTTTTGTTTATAATCCGTTGCTAATGCAATTTAGCAACAGATTAGAAACAGAAAATGCTGTTTGTAAAATGCAATTCTCTTGTAGTGTTTTCACTTCCTTCGAGATGAATACCCCTAAATTATTTATATTTGCACTAAATTTATCGAAAAGATAAGCACGAAGAGAGCAACAAAAATAACTAAATAAATAAAATAAAATAAAATAAAAAGCGGAGAACTTTTATACAACTATATAGGAATATATATACATATATAGATATAATGGGGGTATATATGTAAAGCTAATTTCATGTGGCATACGTGTGTAATTTATCTATTTCCTAGGGCTATATATGCAAGTTCGTCTATAAAATGTCAATTTTTACGTGTAATTTGTGCAATGGATGAGATGCCTCATTGTCATAGACATCACAAGCTTCATGTGGTCCTCTGCATGAGCCACATTTGTATGTCCATGCACCATAACTTTGACTATATTGTTCAACATTCCAAACCACATATGTATATACATATAAAAATGAATATTGTTTTTTAGTCTTAAAATAAATAATTTGATAAAATTTTCATTTTTGATAAGTTTGATGTCATACCTAAAAACAAGTACTATATTAAGTCATGCTGACGTCAGTTGAAGTTTAGGCAATTTCACTGTTTAATTACTAATCATATTTACTTGCATTCTCTAGAAAATAATTATTTTTATTTGAATATTTTTATGGTAAAAATCTTTATTAATTTATAAGTTTCATAAAAGTATTAATTGGCCGGTTTTTGGTTAGGAATAATTTAGTCTTTTTATAATTTTGCGGTTGATTTTTAATGGGAAGGGTATTAAATATATAACAATGATTTGTAATCTTATATAAACAAATATCATTTTTATAGGAGTTAAAAGAAAAAATCTTAGTTTAAGAGACCAAATCAACATAATTACATATTATTATAAATCTTTTAAAAGTAAAATCAGTATCAAATTATATTTTTAATTTTCATTAAGTCAATGAAATTTGCAAGTCAGTTAATCATAATATATTTAAATGAAAATCTTATAAATTTTCTTTCTATGATGTGTCAATTAATTAAATGATATATATGAATGAATTGTTTTAGCAAGTAAACCTCCGGCTAATTTTGTAATTTTCTTTTATTACTATCAATAACATTATTATTATTATTTATTTATTTATTTATTTAAATAATATTATTTGTACCAAACAACTTTACTAAATCATATTCGTGAGAGAAAACAAAAGATTAGCATTAATTTGGATAATCAATTTAATAATATCATTTGATGTAAATGATATTAATTTTCTATTTTTTCTATTTCTTTTTTCTAACAGTCAATCTAAGTCCCTTCAAATTAATTTTAGACATTTATATGTGTTAATGAATTGGCTTTTATGCCAATTTATAATACCTAAACTTTGACCGAGACTATTATTATATGTGTACAAGTTAAAAAAACCATTTGTTATTAAAATCATTTATTAGGATTCATTCAAGAACCAGTATAATTTGTTTTTTATGGTAAAATTATAGTTAATCATGTTTAAACTCTTCACAAAATTTTAATTACTATCACTAAATAATGATTAAATTCAAGTAGTCATATTGATGTTTGGAGATGAAAAACAAGACAAATAATATCACACAATTGTTAATTCTTGAAAATTAAATTGTTTTCATATTTAGTTATTGAACTTAATTAATAACAAATTAAAATAAAGAACAAAAGAAACATGAAGGACAAATATTTAAGGATTTCTTTAAATTAAAATCTAAAAAACGTTTGGGTATCAAATTTTTGGAACCAATTAGTTAATGGTCTTAGTACTTGTGATGTGGATGGATCTTGTCAGCATTAATTGTGCATGTGAAGAACGTTTTTTGAACCTCTATCATTGTTGTAATTTTCTTTTTTGAAGGAGTAAAATTGGATTTTCATGTTTAATATATAAAGTCTGAAAATCAAGTCTAACCATATATAAGACAGAATCAAAAGGTGCGACAGAATTCTTTGAGACATCTTAATCGAGATTTAAAAGGTGTGGCAGGATTCTTTGAGACAACTTAACCAAGATTTATACAATCAATCTCTTATTTGGTTTTAATTGTTTTGGAACATCATAATCAAAATTCATATTTGGTTGAGTTAAGAATTGTAAACTATGCAATTAGAGACGTGCAAAGTGCGACTCAACAAATCTTGGTGCTGCTGTGTTCACACAACAACGACCAGCAGGATTATAACTACGATTTTTGGTAAAGACAAAGGGAATAGGATGCAGATAAGGGCGTGTATAAGTCTTGACAGAGTAAGTGAGAGTGGGGCCCATGCATATGTAGGCGTTGGGACCACCCGCACACAACCAATACTCACGCTTCAAGAAATATACCATCACTCATGATTTGAACTCTCATCACTTGTGAAGGGTTCTAATAAAGACCAAACTATGAATTTAATATTTGGTCGTCGGTTTTTTTATGCTATTGTTTTTTTTTTTGGAAGAAAGAATCCCACAGGGCTATTTTATTAAAAACTAGAAACAAAGATGAAGTACAAGGGGTGAAAGAACAAAACTAGGAACTAAAATACAAAACCAGAATCAGAAAAAGTCTTCATTAACCAGCGAGGGAGATCTCTACCAAAGAGGAAGAGATTAAGAGAAGGGTGGTTGAAACCATAAGCAGCAAGCTTGGTGGCCGGAAGCAACCAAGAACCAGGGATCGTGTGGATTTTGGGATTATTGTGCATGCTAAGAAGATATTGAATGCTAACGATCTAATTGTTGGAGCGCCAAGTTGTGGTGGAGTTTGGATTTGAAATGAGACTGCCGGTTGTATTATTTTCATTGAAGATGTGTCGGACAGAGATGTTGTTGTCCAGTGCGACAAGGAGAGCTGTTTCCAAAGCAAGGAGATTGTTCGGTGTAATATCATCTGTGTGTTTGAGCAGCATCCTGCAATGGAGACATTATAATTAGATTTGGAAAAGAAGAAGCTAATGGCACCTACCTTGGTGGACTGGTTGAGACAGGTGTGAATGAATAAGAATTGTCCATCAGCATTCGTGAAATTATTCAATAAAAGGCTTTGGCCGAAAAGACTCTTATGACAATTAACATGGTCCTAAACATGAGCAAGAGCTTTGAGAACAATAACAGGAAAGTTAGGATTCACATTTCTGAAGATTGCATCACAGTGTGATTTCCAAATGAACCAAGCAGTAGCGGAGATAGCAGAAATGATGTACAGAGAGTAATTGCTATCAGTAATCCATGCACCAGAATAAAAACCATGAGGGAAAGATATATGCACACCAGCTTTGTTGCTGAGTTGAGACCAAATGACTGAAACTTTAGAGCATAAACAAAATAAATGATCAATGGTTTCTGGGGAAAGTCCACAGAAAACACAAGGAGAATTAGGACCCATGTTTAAGCGAAACAAAAATTCAATTGTAGATAACCGACCATGCAAAAGAAGCCAGAGGAAGTGCTTAATCCGGGGAGCTGTGAATAAGTGCCAAATGCTACTCCAGCCCTGCCAAGCAGCATTACTAGAAGAGATGTGATTAAGATGGTGGTAAACAGCAGAAGAGATTTTATTACTGCCAGCACTAGGATGCCAGATCCAATGATTAGCAGAGGAAATGTCAATAGGGCCTAACTGCAAGGACTCAAAGTCCACATTGGATCAAAAAATATGACTCAGCCTATCACAATTCCAAACATCACTAAGGATAAGCTCAGAAAAAGGAATATGATCCACATCCACATTCATGTTAACAAATGTAGGCTTTAAAGCAATAGGGACATCAAAACACCAAGGGTCCCAAAGAAAAGAGGTATTAAGAGGATTGACAACATTAATCCGGCAAAATAGCTTCATATGATTGGTAGAGTTATATAAACAACGGAAAAACCAAGAACATTTGGCAGGAGCAAGATCCTTTCAAAAATTAATCTTACCATACTTAAGATGCAGAATATCCACCCAAATATCATGTTCGCAATTAAGATGCTTAAAAAATGTGTTTTGCCATAAGAGAGTGCTTAACAATGGATAGATTTCTGACACCAATACCCCCCTCAGGCTTACCGTCATTAATAATACTCCATCCCACATTATGGATACCCTTTCCACTGCCGGATCTACTCCAAAAGAATTTTCTCACAATTTTAGTAATCTCAGAAAGAATGGAATCAGGAATCGAGTAAACCGAAAGGGTATAAATAGGAATGGAGAGAAGGGTAGAATTGATCAGGATAGTTTTAGCAGCCATAGATAAAGAGTAATTACTCCATCTTACAAGTGTGTCGGATTTTGTCGACCATAGGCTGAAAGGCATTAACATCAATCCTCTTGGGGGAAGATCATAATGCCCAGGTATTTAAAAGGATAAGATGCAGTGGAAAGGTTCAAGATAGAACAAATTCTAAGTAAGATAAACTTATTGCACCAAGTAGGAAAGAAAATTTGTGATTTGGCTAGGTTGGGCCCCTGCCCAGAAATATAATTATACTTAGCAAGGTAGATATTGATATTCCGAGCAGCTTTTCTAGTGGCAGAGGTAACAAGGATAGGATCATCTACATACATTAAATGGTTGAAATTGTGATTCAAATTAGCATTAAACCCAGGAATCGGACCATTGTGAATATTTTGATTAAGCATGGTGGTGAGGAACTAAGAAACCAAGATAAAAAGATAAGAAGAGATTAGGTCACCTTGACGAATACCCCTGGAAGAAGAGAACCAGGGGGAGGGTTTGCCATTAATGATTAAAGAGAAAGAGCTCAAAGTCAAACAAGTCTGAATCCAAAAAATCCAAGTTGGATGGAAATTCATTTTGGATAAAAATGGCAAGAATTGCACTCCAATTTAAGGTGTCATAAGCCTTTTCAATGTCTAGTTTAATTAGCATCCTCGGGGGGTTATTGGTATCATTTTCCAAGGTATGAACAATCTCTTGAACGCACAATAATATTATCGAAGGGACAGCGACCAGAAACGAATCCGACTTGCTCCCGACCAATTAAAGACAGGAGAACACTCTTTAACCAATTAGCCAAAATTTTAGTAATGATTTTGAAACAAACGTTGCAAAGGGAAATCGGCCTGAAATCCGAAACCAATTTAGGTTTATCCTTCTTGGGGATAAAAATGATAAGCGTTTTACCCCAAGAGGATGGTAAAACAGAGCGATCAAAGAAGAAACGAACGGCCGAAAACAGATAATCCCCAATGATAGGCCAAAAATTATGAAAGAATTCCACGTTAAAACCATCTGGGCCAGGGGACTTACCTGGGGTAAGGTCAAATAAAGTACTATAAACTTCTTCTTTGGTTACCTCCCGGATGAGATTGAGGGCCTCAACATCAGAAATGTGAGAAATATCGCTAGGGATTACATTGATTAGATCTGCAGGAGGGACAAAGGGGGACGTCCAGAGATTCTTGTAATAATCAATGAACCCATTCTCAATACCCGCATGATCAGAATGCACAAAGCCAGTAGGATCGACCACATGAGAGATTGAGTTAACCAATGAATGAATACAAGTGGTGCAATGGAAAAAGATGGTATTCTTGTCACCATCCTTAACCCAAGTCAAGTGAGCATGCTGAGCCCACTTAATGCTGCACTGGCGCTGCAGAGCAGCTAATTTAGCATATTGGGCCGAAAGGAGGGATTGAGAACTAGAACTGAAATCCGAAGCCTCTAGGCAACAAATGCTAGCTTCAATGTCTAATAGAGAGAATTCAACCCTATTGACACCAAGTCGTCGCCATTGAGTAAGATTAAAACGAGTACGATAAAGAAGATGTGTGAAGGCCTGTAAATGTCCAGAACCACATCATGACAACCCAAGAAATCGAACCAGAAATTCTAAATACGGAAAATTTTATTCTTATGAAGAGAAAGACAAGAGGAGGAGAGGAAAAAGGGGGAGTGGTCGGAGAAAGAACGATTGAGGTGCTTTAAAATATTGGTTTTAAAAAGATTAGTCCACGCCAAATTGACTAGACACCAATCAAGTCTAGCCCATCGATGGGCTAAGCCGGCCTGATTGTTGCACTAAGTATGAGGAGAACCAAAAAAATTTAAATTAGTAAAACTATTATTCTCAATAAAATCAAGGAAAAAACGGGATTTACGATCATAGTAGGTAAAAGAACCCCCCCTTATGCTCATTCCTGTAAAGAACCGAATTGAAATCACACAAGACGAGCCAAGGGAGACATAAGGAGGTGATTTTAGAAGGCTCATGCCAAAGAAAACATTGACTCCGAAAACGGGAAGAGTTATAAACCATAGAGACGAGAAAGCTAGTAGTGGGATTAGTAGAAATAATAAGATGAAGAGCTTTTCTAGAAATGGTGATAAGAGTAACCTGACCAATCGATTTGTTCCAAAGGATCATAATGCCACCAGAAAAACCATCCTCCAGAATGGCGGCCAAATCCCATGATTTAGGGATCTTCTTACAGAAGCGATCCACGCAGTTGGAATTAGCTCTGGTTTCAACAAGGCAGACCAATAAAGGTTTAAGGGATCGAATGAGATGAAAACCTGAGAGGAAGTGTCTCGCGTCGAGGTACCCCTATAATTCCAACAAATAATATAAGTCGTAATCATAATAAAACTTGAGGAAGCAGAGGAGAAGAAGGAGAACTCCCTGAAGGAAGGGTGATTAAGTAAGATGGGAAGAGAGACTTGAACCAGGACCGAGATCCCCAATTTCAACCCTACTCTTCTTCTGGGAAGAATCAGCAACATGCATTCTTTTTCTGATGAGGGCATCCCTCCTCGCTTCAGTTTGATATTGGACGAGGGTCATAGAGGCGTCAGGGCCCTCATTAGCCGACATCTCATTGTCATCCGAAAAGCCTTCCTCCTCACTGTTATCCTCTTCCATATCCCCTTCATCCAACGCCTCAGAGACCCTGCTCACAACCAAGGAATGGGAACATGGGTCTGAAGTTTAGAGGGGTGGAGAAGGAGTCAACAGGGAGGAGCGAAGAATAGGAGGAGGAGGTGAGTTTGAACAGGTGGGAAGGGTTGTCATACCAATAACTAAGGAACCAAATAAGGGAGAGATGTGAGTAGATGAGCTAGGCGGCAGTGCAGGAGTGCTTTGAATGGGAGAAGAGGGCGGTGCGCAAGAGACAAATTGGGTGGGCAGGATGTGCGGCAATATTGGATGGGTGTGATTGGGATGAGTGGGCGGCAGTTATGGACTGATATGAGTGAGAGGAGTGGACGGTAAAAGTGGATTATTGTGAGTGGGAGGAGTGGGATGAGTGGGCGGCAAGGTTGGCTGGGGAATAGGGTCAGAGCCTTGGGAAGTACTGAAAGGCGCATTGTAGTCAGACTAGGTGAGAGTAACGGACAGGCTAGGATGTGATTGGTTAGGAGATGTAGGTGAATGCTCATTAATAGTGTGGACATAGTGAGTGGTGTGGTATAGGGAATAGAAAACCTTCCGTGACTAGCACTGCTGAAGCCGCCACGCATGCTACGAGAGTTGGCGCCTCGAGAATTGACAGGGTCGGGAACTGGGTCGACTGCAACACCCTGAGTCGCACGGTTGGCATGTGTGCCACCACCGCAACCCCGAGAGCTACTATGCTGCCGGGACACAAGAAGCCAAGGGCCGAAGTCCGTCTCCGAATGAGAAGAAGTACCAATGTTAGTAACCTCCGAAGCAGGGCAGTCATGGGGCAGAGCGATATCCTCTATGCATTGGTCAGCAACTGGTGGAGCCAAGGAGGTGCCGACCACCGTTTGCCCCGAAAGGCGAAGAGGCGGATGGGTATCTCCGGTTTCCAGAAGTCGTAGATCACGGGTAGAAATTGCTGCCATGACCAATCAAGCCACAGGTATAGCAGAAGGTTGGCAACCTTTCATACATAACAGCAACGAAGACCCGGTGATCGTCATCTCAGATCCAAAACCCTCGGCAGAGAGGCCTAGATAGATCTATCTCAATACACACTCTAGCGAACTTGGATCGAATCAGTGAGGTCGTTAGATCATTGATTTTTAGGAGAGTACCCAATTGACTGGCGATGGTTTCAAAAACTCCACTGTGAGGTTATGGAACTGAACCCAAATAGCGGCCGTACTTAACTTAGCAAACGTAGGCTCAAAAAATGGTTTTCAAGGAAACAACTGCAAAATGATACCATTCACAGACCAAGGACCATTCAATAACAGATGTTGTATAGTCTGTTGTGAAGAGCATCGGATAAGCATGAAGCCATTCGGCAGATCATAGATGAGAACTTCACCAAAGCTGGACCATTTAGCAAGCAGTTCATCCTTGACTTGCGCAAATGGGGAAGGTTTTTCGAAAAGTTTTCCGTATAGTGCATATTGAAAATGCGTGCAAGCTCTGTTGATGGCATCTTTGTCAAGCCGAATCAAAGTAGAAGTGGAATCCTTTAATTTGTTGAGGATTTGAGGGTTATGGAAAGGAGAATGGTCAGTAGATTGTTGGAGGGATGATGCAATTTGTGCCCAAGTTTTGGGCTGTGACGAGGGAGGTGAAGGGACCGAATGCCGGTCCGCATTTGCCATAGCAAGAGGGGACGCCTAAAGTTCAGAGCAAGGGAATAGAGCTGTTGGGGATAGAGCAGGGGAGATGAAAGGCTTGCTTTTTTTATGCTATTATTACTAAGTCAGACGAAACAATAAGCTTGTGATAAAGAGATGGGGGTTAAAATAAGACCAAAATTAAATTCACTGTGCAATGCATAAGTAGTAATTATCTTTTGCATGGATTTAATAACTTGTATTATGAAATTAATTAGTAGATTAAATGGTTAAGTACATACATGTATGGGATTCTTGTACCAATTATTCATGTTACCTATGACCAATTAGATCCGGTTTTTACTAGGCCCTTTATCAACTTTTTCAGGAATGCCAAAGTGTAAGAGGTTAGTTGGGAAGGTATCTTCTCTTAATTTAACCTTATTTTGATTAACTTCATGATAAGATTGATTTTCATGTTTAAAGAAAAAATTTAGGTTTTCATGTTTAACTTCAAACATTTGAAAATTGAGTCTGACTAAAAGATAGAATAGAAAGGTATTGCAGTATCTTAATTATTATTTATGCTAGCTATGAATCACTTGTTTGGTTGTAATTGTTTCAACCATTTCCCTTGTTTGTTTATAATTGTTAAGGCACATCGCTATATGTCAAGTGATAATATATTTGTCAGTGTTTTTAGACCCGGACCGGACCTGACGGTCGGACCGGGTTGACCCAGACCGGACCTGGCAGTCGGACCGGGTTGACCCGGACCCGGCCTTAAAACCGGTCCGGTTCAATATATAAAACCGGATTTTGATAAAACCGGGGTTGAACCGGCAACCCGGGCGATCGAACCGGTGACCCGGTGACCCGGCCGGGTCATCAACCCGGGTTTGCACCAAAATTTTTTTTTTAATTCTTATTTTATTTTTATAATATATTAATGTTTGGGGGTTATAATGTAAAATTATAAAATTAAGGAAGGGAGAGACCAAGGGAATATTTTTATTTTAATTTTTTAATAAATTTTTTTAGTTGTGTATTTCCTTGTGAATATTTTTATGCTTCTCAATTAATTTTATATTAGTTTATTATTATGTTATTGGGTGTATTTTACATTTTTAATGTGGTGTACTTCAATATTTATTTATATAAAATACTCGCTTAAATTTTTAAAAATCATGTTTTTATTTTTTTTATTTTTTATTCTTCAATATTTAATTTTTTTTAATTATATATAACTAAAAATTATATTATTTTTAATAAAAATTATTGACCCCGGTTCAACCCCGGTTCAACCCCTCGACCCCTGACCTCTACCTTTCTCCGGGTCGATGGCCGGTCCGGGTCTGAAAACCTTGATATTTGTTGATTTGGAATAGTTATAGCATCTATGAACATGCAAAATATAAGTTAAGAGCATTGGAATGAGCGTTGGAAGATTACATTGGGTTTAATAAAATATCTTATGGTTAATTATAATTAATATAATAAACACATCTAGTTTGCATCACCTTTTGTTTATACTATTGAGATATTGACATGCGATTATATGGTTTTTATTAATTATGCAGAATTATTTGATTTGTGTGAGTTAAACCTTATTGGAGGCTATTTGTGCATTTTAACCAATTTTAGTTTATTCTAAATTAAAGAGTATTTTATTGAATTTACTCTTGATAATTCATAATAGTGATCTTTTTATGGTAAGTCATTATTTATTTATGCAATATGTTTATTTACTTGCATCAACCTTTCAAGAAAGGTGATATATTACAATTAGTTATAATTAATATAATTAATTATTTTATTTGAATTGAACTTGTTCATGTACATCGCTATACGTCAAGTGACAGCATATTTGTTGATCACGAAAAGTTATAGCATCCATCATGCAAAATGTACATTAATAGCATATTATATGATTAATTATAATTTATATAATAAAGACACCTAATTTGCATCTAACTTTTATTCATATTGTTGAGTTGTTGAATTATATTTGTCGATAAAATTACTTGTCTTATTAATTGTGCAGTGCCCCCAACATATATGATTGTGAATTATTGTCCATAAAGAGTTTTTATAAAATAACATCTTGATTAAGTGACTTAAATTTTTATTAATTATAATTAATATTGAGTATTTTATTTGTATAAAACTTGGTTTACATGTTGTATAAATATTTTTTTTTTCAAATATTTTTTTCTAAAAATATAATTTATTTTAACTATATATACTAATTTATTAAAAAAAACAGAGAATTTGAAATATATTTATATATATATATATATATATATATAAATTTAAACTATATATAGATTTATCAAAACTAGGGGATTTGTGCCAACGACCAAATGGTCTATTGGATACGGGTCACCGATAGAGCTCTTCACCAAGTGGTGAGAGTTCGATTTTCAGCTGAGGACACATTTCTGGGAGATGTGAGCGGTGGTTGTGTGCGGGTGGTCCTAGCGCCCATGTGTGCGGCCCCCCACCCACTTGCTCTACCGAGGCTTGTGCACGCCTCTGACGATTTAGCAGGGCCTTCGGGTTGTCTGTTCCTTTTGTAAAAAAAAAAAACAGGGGGATTTGTAAAAAATCACGGGGCAATGACCCCGTTCGTCCTCAGGCTTGGTTCCTCTGTATAAATATATAACAATTATGGTTAAAAAGATTATTATTAATTTTTTTTATAAAGTTGATAGTGCCTGCCCATTAAAGGACTGTCAAGAGATAAGCAAGTATGGTGGTGTACCAGTTACAATGGCTTATCGATCATCTAGAAATTTATTAACATGACTAGGCACCATATGTGGAGACGAAAGTTCTATGACGTGCACATCTAAAAGTTTTTCAGGAACCAAATTAAAACTAATAAATTCTCTCTGCTATACAATCCTGGAGGGAAGCAATACAATATCTCTCAGAGGGGATCTACTGGACCCATTTGAATAGTACTGTGAAGAGAACATAGGCCTATAAATAAGTCATAATGTCACTGGGTTTTGACCATAAACCTTTCCAATCTCTGTCTTGTGACAATGCCACAAACTACTGGTGGCTTGTAAAATAATAATAATAATAATAATAATACACATAACAAAAAAAAATTATTAAACTTACTTTATCATTCACAATTGTCCATGATGAGTCTCATATTTTGAAATTGTTGTATGAATATGTACACTCGTGTTTTTAGTTTCATTTGCTAAGAAAAAACAAAAAGTTTGTAATTCACACGAAAGAAAATTACATTCAATGACTGTTAGTAGGTATTCCTTCGGAAATAAAGACCCAAGGAATATAAAATTAGTTGCTTTACTTGTAGCATTGAAACTGTAGAGTCAAGATATACAAATATTTTGAGAATGCCTTGCCTAGTGGGAGTGATGAACTTCGAAGCTTAGTTTTTAAGGAAGATTGTGTTGTTTACATGACTCCTATCTCAGAGAAAAAGATTGGTTGTCCTAGATAACATCTATTATGTTAGGATGAATATAGAATAACAAGTTATTGATGAAAAGTTGCTAGCAATACTCTCACATGAAATTTGTATCAATGGTATGTTTAGAGGAGAATAGTTAAAAAGCATTTCTTATGCTTAAGTCTTTCAAGACCTTGTGCATGCATATATTTGCTCAAGATCTTGTATTATATTTGTTAATGAAATGCTATGAAGATATCATAATAATCTTTTGATTATGTGAAAATCACAAAAAAAATAACAAAAAAAGTGATAAGGTACTTGTAAAGAACTACATGCTTATGTTTTAGTAACCCAGATTTTAATGGTTTTGTTGATCTTCTTAAATTAGCAATTTTTATTGACTATTATAGTTGCCAACAAAACCATTTTTGAATAAATGCATTAGTTTACTTCTCTTGAAATTAAGTTTGTTAAAATAGTGTTGTAATGTATATGCGTATTTAGATTGATGTTAAGAATTTTATTTCAAAACCATTGATGTTTTGTATTATATCAATTCATTTTTTGCTATTGATGTTGTATTGTATCAATTCAATTTTTTGTTCCTAGCTAATGAAAAAATTATTCAACACATTAGTACTGTATTGAAGATCACTGATCCTTTAAAAAAAAAAAATATGCATTTTTAGTTATTTAAGGATTATATGTAGAATACATTTGGCTTAATTTCTTTTTGAAGAGACTTTTATTTAGTTGATACACTATATGAAATGAAACATTTATATGTTTGCTTTGTCTTCTCATTTATTTTTCGAGAATGACAATTGTTTAGATTTATACATATTTAATTATGCATTGAAGTTAAATGCAACTTGTTCATTATAATAAAATATCATATAGGAGTTCCGCATTGATAAAAAAGAGTTGTATTATGGTACACAATGCATCTTTTTAGCACAAACATAGACATAAAGATTTGTGGATTAATGTTAAACAGAGAGGGAATAAATGCCGATGCCAATGCCTCTACAACAAACAATTTCTGTACGCTAGCTAATGAAATTTCAAAACCATAAATTCTTTGCTAAGTCAGATGAAATAACAAGCCTGTTCTAGACAAGCCCCAAATTAAGAACACCTTAAAATGCGCAAGTAGTAATTCTCTTGTGCATATGTTTAGCAACTTGTATTTTGAACTTGTTCAGTAGATTATATGGTTAAGTATATATTTACATGTATGCGATCCTTGTACCAATTATACCTGTTACTCATGACCAACTAGATCTTGTATTAGGCCTTCAGCATATCTTTCAGGCAAACAGTGTTAAAGGATAACAGAGCCTGGTCATCGTTGAAAGTTGTAGATGGAAGGTCAGTTTTATGTCTGGTTTTGGGCCAGTTTGGGATGAGTGGCGGCGTAAATGGAGCTCGGATCGGTCCTCAAATGTGAAAGAAGATGCTGCACATCTGGCCTCAAGAGTTCTATTACTTTGCCACAAAGCGTTAAGATCTCCGGTTTTGGTTTGCTCGTGCTTTGCACTGGTCCTCCTTGACCTTCGTAGAGGACTGCATGATGCCTGCAACACATGTCAAATTAGCAAATGAATCCTAAGGTGTTTAGGGGAGGGGAAAAAAATTCGAGAAGCAAGATTATGAGTTCAAATATTTGTCAATATTAGAGGCACTTACAGAAAATCAATAATGTCAGTTATATGTGAAGCTTCAACTGGAACTGAGGACTGTGAGTTCTTTCCAAATACATCCGCAAGCACATTGAATAATAGAGCTAGAGTCTGACAAATGTAGGAACAGAACAGCTTAGTTAGAGCGTAAATGAGTTCAATTTCATAATCTGATTGGCAAACTGGATCATAGAAGCTCCTTGTGAGAATAAGCATTTTAAAATGGAATAATAAACCAATCGATTGTGTTAACATACCAAAAGGACAGAGATCCCTAGAGGGAATACAGATGTTATTCATCATTTGAGTTTCATGAGTGTTTCACAGGAGAGAATATCTAAATGATGGAATAATGTTTCTATAGGCAAGTATGCAATCTATAGCCTTAATTTATATGTTAAATTGCACATATTTTGAAGGATATCTTAGCGTCTTAAATTTGTTCCCAAGAAATTATAGGGTTTAATTACACATTCAGGTACAAAAGTGCAAGAAAAAGCTCCCATGAAACATGTTAAGTCAAATTTGCAGCAATTTTGAGATAGAAACTAAATGAAGTGACATGAGCGATTGCAATCGATTATGAGGAGGAATTTAAGCCAATAATGCAGATATAATAATAACTATGAAATTCATATAACAGATAAAGTGCACAAAAATTCCCACATCATTGCCTTTTAGGTTACCAGTGTCTCTATGTAGGGTTTGTCAATTATGTCACAAACAAAATGCTAGAATCTATTCCTGCATGTAGGCTTGCGACTCATGGTGTTAATTTGCATTGTCTTAATCGACCTTCCTTATTGGATTATGAAATGTTTTAGAAGTTCTGGCTTTGAATTTTAGCTGTATTTTAGCTTTTATTTTCTTGTGTCTGTGTCCTGTGTTTTTTTGTAAATTTTCCTTTCCTTTAATAAAATAGCTTTCGAGCTCCTTTTATTCAAAAAAATAAAAATAAAATAAAAAATAAACTGACAGTAACACTTACAGTGATCTAAATTTAATTAGTATTTTAGGCACAAAAAACTATCACAGAAGAAAGGAGCAAGTAAATCCATATCATGTTGAGACGTTTATAAGAAGGAAATTGACTGCTAATGACTTTTCTCAACTATAAGAAATTAGAACCTTCATGAAAAGTGGACGAGCAAAAGCAAGACGAGGAAGCAGCGGGCCCATTATGCGAAAGGCAATTCTTAGCATTGCAACAGATGTCACTGGACGAAGATGCTTAATGATCGTATGTGTTGATTCTAGCCACTCTTGTGGAAGATTACTGAAGAAGGCATGCAATAGTGCAACTATATTACCTGAAAAAATGAGAAAGGCAAACATGAAAATTAATCTTCACATGTAGAGGACATTTAGTGAATAAAGAATACACATTTTTACCATTTTTTTTCTAAAAGGTGTGATCTTAAATTTAAATAACATTAATTCATTGCCCTCATGATTATATTTATATTCTAACAAAAGAAGCAAGGATTGCTAGTGTTTACTACAACCCTTACAATGACTCCATATAGAAATGAATTTAATGAACTTTCATGAATAACTTTGATGTTTCCATAGAAATAGAACCATGAAGGAATTCTACGTGCTCTACTCAAGAATAAGTGGCAAATTATAATAAAACATACGAAGAACCTGAAACTCTTTAAAATTAGAAATTGTACTGCTGTCTACACTATATAATCTTAGATGCATTGATTTTATCAACTTTATGGCTTTATAGTAATTAAAGTGGTCTATGGTATATTTACTTTCAGTGATACAAATAACAAGAAGAATGAACCTATACCTACCTAATATTATTGTGCAAATGGAACAACATCAGTCAGATTTTACCTATAGCAGTAGATGTGTTGTCTTGAGAAGCCCAAGCTGGATCCAAAAGCATAGCCAACAGCAGAGTCCAGCTCTTTAATTGTCCTCTTACCATCAACAAGCCACCAGCAATCTTTTATGATACGTGATGCCTCAATGTAAAGTAGCATGTGAAATTCTGGTGGCAGCTGAGCTAGCAAAAGGCCACATGCTTGTATCATCAAGCAAGACAACTGCTGGCAGGAGTACCCACTTCTGGACATAAAATTAGTCGCATTGACTCCTGTTGCTGAAGGAGTTGAACGATTGGTGTTCAATGATTCAGAACTTCCCCCTGATGGGGATGTTGGTAGACCAGAATTCTGCCCAAGGCCACCTGAAATCCCTTGCAAGCCATTGCTTGACTGGATAAGGGTGGGCTGTACATGAACCACAATTTGAACTAGTGATGATACAATCTGAGCAGCTGTTGCTTGAAGTGAAAGTATCTCAATTGCTGCAGTTTCCAGTACAAGCTGTGTGTAAGTTCCAGGATCCTGGTTTTGATAAAATGCCTTTTGACCATCAGAACTATTGACTGTGCCCTGAGAAGATACTTGAGATTTGTTAACTGTTGTGCGTCCAGGATTGTTAGAGGCATCAGCCATTGAATCTGATTTGGACTTGCTATTCAAAGGGGGTATAACATTATTCACAAGTCCTAATAGCAGGGTTGCAAAGTAATCTGGTGGGGGACAGAAAGCAGAATTATTTAAACCAACTTGGTGTGGGAAAGACTCGGAGAAAGGAATCTGAAACATATTCCGTGTCAGTAACAAGAATTTGTAATAAGGTTAAAATGATTGACAAAGAAAGTAATACCATTACCTTAGGAATATCAAGTACTTTAAGTATACGGACAATGAGCTTGATCGGAAGATGTCCATAGAAATATGCGAGAATATCTCTAACAAATGTGAACCTAAGAGGGTGGTAAATAAGAAGCGGAGTATATAATGCAAGAACTTTATCAGCAACATCTGTGGCATCATTCTCAATCAGTCTATAAATGATTAGTGGAATAACTGGTAGAAGCCGTGCTGCAACATCATCAAAGAAAGGGGGATTCCTGTGGTGATCAACACATCAATGAAAATTATGTTTCGAGATCAATCCATATCATGAAAATATTTCCAAACATATTATTTCAAATAATTTAGTTGAGGTTGAATACACAAGATGTACAGTAACCAATATGTTCCTATTCTAATCAGAAGTGTTCAAGAAACATCTTTTTATCTTTAGCATCATGTTGCACATATAAATTGCATTATTAACATCATGCATTTAGATAGTATTCATACATTTTTCCTAGTCTTTATTATTATTTTCCCCTTCTTTTTGTACAAACTACTCTTTCTAGTTGTTTTAATTGTAGGAAGCAGGAATTGAAACTGGAGACTGGGGAAATCCACAACCTGCCTGTGTACTACGAGAAGTACACGTGGGATCGTAAAAGTGGGTCGGGGCCCAGCTTCTATCTTTTGGATATAAAAGGATCGAATGTGACTTGAGGGCAACAAGGAAGGTCGGGAGAAAAGTGGTCAAGGGTCGGAAAGGGAAAAAGGAAGATCTGAAGACCTGGAGAGAGTTGAAGAAGGGAAGAGAGCTGGAAATTGAAGAAAAAAACCTTGTAGACATCATAGGGAGTCTTCTCAGCTTGTTGTGCTGCTTTCTGCAGACTTTCTTCTCTTCCTATCTTTTTCTTTGTAACTGAGATGGTGTGTGAGTAGAACTCTTCTTAGGTTTGGGATTAGCCCGAGGTGTTATGTGTTTGATGTGTCCATACATTTTGTATGGATCTTTTATGCTTAATGGTAGATTTCTTGAGTTGATTTCTGATTTGTGTCAAAGCTTGTGATTGTGAAAGCATTGCTTGCTATCTTAGAGATCTAGGTTAACTGAAAGGATAATCTGGGTCTTGGAACCTCATTAATCATCCTGAACCTGCTGAAAGGCAGTTCTTGAGGGCTCATTGCTTAATCACTGTTTTTATTCAGGTTTTGAGAAGGGTTTATCTACCACGAAAGTAGGTGATCAAGCCTAACTTGTTATCTCTTGAAAGAGAGTGACAAGTAGCTTAGGATTAATGCCCTTCAAGAGATCTGCCCAAATCTAGTTTAGATCCAGCACATCATTCATGTTATACCTTGTGGTGAGTTCTCAAACCTAAGTCTATTTTAATCTGAAGAAAGATCCACAGCCCTGTGTTCCTTCAGCCTTGATTGTGTTTTATTCCCTGCTTCTTGTTATTCCTAAATCCTACCTTTTTAATTGTCTAGATAATCTCTTGTTGCAATAGATTGGTAATCAATACTTGGTCCTCGTGGGATCGATACTTATTTACTACTTGGCAAAACCGTGGGCTTGCGGTTGTGCAACACATCATCAGACATTGGCATATGCAAAGCAATTCTGTAGAGGCCCACCATTATGCTAGACATGTTGGGGAACTACAATACCTTCATAGCATTATTGCTCCATAGCAAAATTGGAGAATCTGAAAGATCAGCCTCAAACCAGCCCCCATGAGCTAGCATTACACTGAACTAACTTAAGAGAGTTAATTAGCAGGCCCATATTTTAGAGTGTATTAATATTACTAGCACTATTACAATGAATAAGATGAAAATAAGGTCGCTTAAGAGAATGTCTAAATATCAGTCATGCTAATAGGCAGCAGCGTTATCCTCACACAAGAAGGTGTTTGTTTCTTCAAAACCAAATCACTTAACTATCATCCTACTGAGCTTGCTAGTCAGTCCGACTCAGTCGCATCAGTCCATTAAGTGGATTAACCCTCACATATGAACAACTTGATAACTGCACAGATTTTAGCTATAAATGAGCAACCAAGGCCTGCTTTTTTTTTCAAAATATTTTCATTTGCAAAAGCTTTATAAAGATGCATGGTGTAAACCAGAAACATGCAATATAAAAAACTATCTAAATCGTTGTAGGCATGAAAGATGAAACCAGAAATGCAAATTTCACCGCCACATAAACACCAAATCATATCCAGGTCAGGCCTGGAATCTATGAATCTCCTGCTGAGTTCCAACTTCACCCAAAAAATGACTCAAGTCTGCTGAAGACAATTGTATAGAATAAAATCTTAATGAAACATGAACATCATCTAGAATCATATTTGAGCATCCAATGATTTGCAATCTTCTAATTTAAGTGAAGTTTTTGAAGGATGATGAAATTTCCATTTTTGTATCTATCAATGCACAATGTAAAACTTCTCTTTGGCAATACCAAGCAATTCCTACATCCGTGAGCAGTATGAAATAAGTAAGCTTTAGGGACAATATAATTAATTTAGCACTAACATAATTTTCAATGAGCTAATTATAACACTAACACAATTTTCAATGAGATGAAGACAGTATCTTTTAAAACACCAGATTGTAGCTTTTACTACACATTATTTTAGGGCATGTGATGAGACATACCGTTCTTTCCATGAGAGATGGTTGCCCAATGCTTTTTGAAGATCAACTCTTTTTGGAGGTTGATTATTAAACCAATGTTCTGGGCCTTGCCGATTTGAACAAAACAACTTAATCCTTTGCTGAAGCTCTGGCCTGTCAAGCATGCTAATCTGGAGGGTAGTCAGTCCATTACATGTAATGCACTCTTAATGAGAAGAAAGTGAACATGTTCATTAGGAAGTTCAAGTCAGACCATACAAAATAAGAACTTAACATTAAATTATGCAATATTCAAAAGCTGGCATGGCAAAGTATATGTAAAATGTTGAAAGTAGCACTAATATTGAAAAGAGAACATCCAAAATAGCTTCTGCACAAGTGCAATTAATACTAATTTATTATTGGTTTAAGCATTTGGGGAAAAAATGCTGATCTTCAATCGATTGTAAATACTATGTTGCAAATAAGAGTCTCACAATTGACAATACATGGAAGAGCTTCTTTTTCGGAAAGAATTCACATCCAAATTCTGACATCCCAAGTTTCCAAAATTCAAGCAGTTTGCTTTAGGCCAATTGACAACTTACAGATGTTTATGCAGTGGGCTATTATAGGATATACATTTTGTGGAAAACACCAAGAGTTATTTGACAGATTGCTTTTAGTAGGTTGGTCAATTTGTCTATGGTGTGTATTGTGTGTTAATTTTAAAACATGGCTTCACAATGAGGCTTAATTCACATGCAAATGAACTATTTCAGTCATTTCGACAGTTTCAATCATAATTGTAGTTATTTTCAATTTTCATTTCACAATTAAAGAAAATAAACATAAGAGAAAAAGGAAAATTTTAAATTAGAGAAGAATACAGATTTCAGAAAATTATATTACTGAATAACAAAATTCATGTTAATTATCCTTTGCTATCAATGCTAATAGTTTTATTTACATAGATTTAAATAATCTATAACAATAACTGTACGTATGGTCATTTACTTAAGGGCCACATGACCCATCTGATAGAGGTAGAGGTGTTGTTCACTCCCTCCCAGTGCAGGGGGGTTTGAAGAGATGGGTAAAATAACATGTAGTCCACCCAAGAGGGGCAAATGCCCAAGTTTCAAATGGTATTATAATAGAAATGGGAGAAAGGTTCCCCCCCACCCCCCCCCACACCCACACCATCTTACCTTTACCAAACACAGCAACTTTGACAAATAGTCCTATCATTAGCATGCTAAACTAAGGTTATGGACAAGACTAACTACATTAAACAGATACATCTGGTAATGGAGCCATGAAGACATATAACCAGATTAAATATCGATAAGACAAATTATAGCTATCAAGGATAAATAGCTTCTTAAGACTCATCCAACTTGTGTAGCTTATAATAAATGTTCTAGGTGGATTTGATTCAGTTTATAAATCTGACGGTACTATTGCATAGCAAGAAACCAACTACAACAAGCGTGTATATATATCAGACTTCAACTACACATCATTTGCAATCAATATACACATTCAAATGGAACCCATCTTTTCATAGTAATGCTTAGTGCTTACCACTATACGCAAAGCACAATGATCATCATCTCTGTCAATTAGTGCCAGAAGCAGAATATCGAGTGGAAGAAGTTCATGTGTCCAAACAAAGAAGGCAAGGTTTGCAATTGCTTTTATTAGAAGATCCTAATAAGGCAAACAAAAGAAATCAAGTAAAAAAAAAAAATGAAACTATCAAATTGAGAAAGACGCAAAGCAAAACATTATTACAAAAGGAGCGTGTTTGTGTGTGTGTGACAGACACAAAGTGAAACATTATCAGCAAATGTGTGTGTGTGTGGGGTTGGGTGTGTGTCAGAGAGAGAGAGAGAGAGAGAGACCTGCACGACATGTCCCTGTTGGAGTTCAACCTGGATATTATGAAGAAGGACATCAACCATTGTATAGATATTTGATGTCACCTCTTCAGGTGAAAATTCCCTTAAAACGCGCCCCTGCGTTCAGTATGAAGAAGACTAAATTTGATAAGGAAATAGAATTGCATTTCTTAAAAATTGCTCAAGGAAATATACTCACGAGGTTGATATTGTTGATGCCATCGGGGTGCCCCTTCATGAGGACCCAAGCACCAGCACAAAGATATTGACGATGTTGAGGAAAACTATGACTAAGATAAGTCAAGACATATGTTGGATCAGCAGATGGTGAAAGTAGTTGTGTGCATTGGTTAATGACAGTTTGTTCAGCCTGGTTCAAATTGATAAAAAATTAATACCAAGTGCCAGATGATTCATAATAGGTGACAAAGAAAAGTTGAACAATTAACAATGCAATAGAAAAAGAATTTAAAAATCCGACTAATACAAATAGCTGTTTAGATGCATCAAAATACAAATATTATATAATTGTATAATGTACAATAACTGTATAATAAATATATATAGAGCTCTTTTCTTCATTTGCTGGTTTGGACCAAGAACATTATGACCTAATATATTAATGTCCAAAAGTTAAAGCCCAAAAAGAAAACACAAACCATCAGTGAGGCTAGAAAAAAGCACAACAATAAGCATCTTTGCTGCTTGATGTCTCTCAAATGTTTGCTTTCTCAACCAATAGCTTCTCTTGATAGTCTCAAAAACTACATATGCCTGTTTTGGTTGCCAGCTGCTTGAAATTTATGACACTACTCAATTTGTTCACAAGCATAACAAAATTCTTCTCAATAATCTCATCAAATATTATCAATAAAAAAAAATCTCATCTTCCATATTATTTTTGAGCAAATATGCTTATCTAATTCAAAATACACTTTTGCACAAAGCTTATTTGAAAGACCATAAAATATATATATATATATGTACTTAAACACCATTGTTAAAGTGTCATATTCACTGTTGCTGATGCTACTACAGTCCTCTTCATTGCTTATTGTCACTATCAAATAATGACATACACACAAAACTAGACAGAAAGGTGATGATAATTCTTCCCAAATAAGTGAAAGTTGTCTACTTTATTTAAAAGATAATGGAAGGAAAGGAACAATAGAGAACACTACTATGAAGAATGATTATGAAACTTGTCATTGTTTGTCCTGTTTACAAAGATATATATAGCCATGTAACATCTAAGTCAAATCCTAGGAGAGAAGGAAAGAAATAAAAAATATACAATTGTCTAAATATAACTCCAATCAAATATAAACTAACCATATATAGAATAATTACAGTTAGTATTACAGCTAATGTTCTCAAGGTTTCCTACACTGCCCTTCCAACTCAACTGTACACATTAAACAGTCCACGCTTCTCAATCATTCTATCAAAATCAGGTTTCCAAAGGCTCTTAGTTAGAACATCAGCTACTTGACTTGAGGTTGGAACATAACGCATATTGTTCCAGCTTCCACTTTTTTCTTTAATAAAATGTCGATCCACCTCCACATGCTTTGTTCTATCATGATGAACAGGGTAATGACTAATGTTAATTGCTGCCTTGTTATCACAAAACAGTTTGTGGTTCTTGTGTTGGAATTGTTAGTTCCTTGAGTAAATTCTTCAATAACAACATTTCACATACACCATAAGCCAGTAATCTTAACTCTGCTTTTAAGCTGCTTCTTGCCACCACTGTTTGTTTTACTTCTCCAAGTGACTAAACTTCCCCAAACAACAAACCAGTAACCTCAAGTTGATCTTCTATCCATAATAGAACCAGCCCAATATACATCTATGAACATTTCAATTCCACAATTAGATGTTTTTCTAAAAAATAGCCATCTACTAGGGGTTTCTCTAAGGTACCTTAAGACTCGATTTACTGCTGCCATGTGTTCCTTCGTAGGAGCATGCATAAACTGGCTAATGCAACTCATTGCAAAACTAATGTCAGGCCTTGTATGTGACAAATAAATCAGCTTACCAACCAATATTTAGAATCTTCCTCAATCCACCGCAATGCTCATTTCTTGATCACCCAATCTTACATTAGGAACCATTAGGGTTTCTGCTGGTTTGCATCCTAACATATCAGTCTCCTCTAACAAGTCCAGAATATACTCCCTTTGAGAGACAAATATTCCTGTTTTGTTTCTTGCAACTTTCATTCCCAAAAAATATCTAAGTTTCCTGAGATCCTTCATTTCAAATTCTGAAGCCAAACCTTTTTTTACTCGAGTCATCTCTTCAACATCATTACCTTTAAGAATAATATCATCCACATACACAATCAGAATAGTTACTTTCCTTTCTTTGTGTTTGTAAAATAAAGTGTGATCAGTTTGAGCTTGAACATATCCTTGCTTTTTAATGGCATTCATTAACCGGTCAAACCATGAACGAGGAGACTACTTTAACCCATATAAGACTTCCACTACTTGCACACCTTTCCTTGCCCACCTTGATTGAATCTCGTGGGAAGATCCATGAAATTTTTTTTTTCAAGATCACAATTCAAGAAAGTATTTTTTACATCTAGTTGTTGTAGTTGCCAGTCCAAGTTGGTAGCCAAGAATAAAAGAACTCGTATGGTATTGATCTTTGCTACCGGAGCAAAATTTTCCAGATAATCAACTCCATAAGTTTGAGTACATCCTTTTGCCACTAGTCTAGCTTTATGCTTTACCATTCTATTAGATTTGTATTTGACTATAAATACCCATCTACAACCAATCGTAGCTTTATCTTTTGACTTTTCAACCACCTTCAAGGTTCCATTTTTTTTTTCTAAGGCATGAATTTCTTCCATGATGGCAGCCTTCCATTCTAGTTTCTTTATAGCATCATTCACTGTTTTTGGAACTTCTACTCCCGACAAGTTACTCATAAAAGATTCCATCAGTTTGGAAAGGTGGCCATAGTCAATAAACCTTGAGATTGGGTGATTTGTGCAAGAACGAGTTCCTTTTCACAAAGTAATATGAACCTCCAAATCATATGAACCTCCAAATCATGGTCATTTGAACTTGATTCCTAGTCAGAGTCTTGAGAATGTGAGGGGTAACTATATGTTACCTTCTTCACTTGTTTAGTAGTTCTTTGACCCTAGGAGTGATTTCTGATTGTATGTGAGGATCACTAAGGATTTTGAAAGGAGTTTTTGGCTCATCAAGATTCGGTTTATCTATGCCTAGTTGAGACTGTTATTTTGAAATTAGGTAAACAGATTTTTTCCTTTTCTTTTTCAGGTGAACCTGGTTGTTGAAATTTGAAATTCAGTTCTCCCTTAGAGGGTTTCAGATTTTGAGGACAAGGATCCCAAAAATATTCCCCAAACTCTGTTTGCTTATTTGGAAATTTAGAATTTGAAAGTGTACTTGAAATTTCTGAATTTGGACAAGACTTACAATTCTGAAAATTCAAACCATTTGGGAAAGAAATTGATTTCCGAAATTTGGATCACTCAAACTCTCCCCCTAAGACAAAATTATGAAGAAAACATGCTTAATTTTCAAAAAAAGTGACATCAATAGATGTGAAATATTTCAAACAACCAGATTATGTTGCTTCAATTTAGGACATCCAAGTCCTATTTACATGAAACACTTGTTTCCTTCCTTAAAAAATAAAAGTTTGATTTTCCAATGTGATGTTTGTCCATTGGCTAAGCATACAAGAACATTTTTACCTTCTCAATCCTATCACCCCTCCAAACCATTTGCTTTGATTCATAGTGACATTTGGGGCCCCTCTCGTGTTCATACTCTTACGTCTCATAGATGGTTTCTCTCTTTTATTGATGATCATACACGGATTTCATGGGTCTATCTTGTTAAAGATAAATTTGATATTGCAAATGCCTTTAAAGAATTTTATAAAATGGTTCATACTCAGTTCAATGAATGAATTAAAATGCTTTGCATTGATAATAGCACGGAGTATTTAATTTGATTCTTGCTGATTTTTTTAAGAACAATGGGATTTTACATCAAAGTTCTAGTATTGACACCCCTAAACAAAACGGTGTTGCTAAGAGTGAAACTCGTCATTTACTAGAAGTGGCAAGGCCCTTTTTGTTTTCTACCAATATTCCCAAACATTTTTGGGGGATGCAATTCTCACTGCATGCTATTTAATAAACCAATTGCCAACAAAAATTCTTAACTTTCAAACACCACTTAACTTTTATTCAATCATGTTTCCAACATAAAGAAACTTCTCATTGTTAAAGTCACGTATTTTTAGATGTGTAGCTTTTGTCCACATGCCAGGCCAAGGTTGTTCCAAATTGGACCCACAATTTAACAAATGTGTTTTCCTTGGGTATTCAGCTATATAAAAAGGATATAAGGCCATTGATGACTCTAGCACTGCTAATCATTTTCCCCAATTTCAAGTCCTAAAAAACACAAAAGTAGATTTGGAGAAATGAGCATGACAATTAAGATCTGCTGTCAACTTGCAAACAGACAAAAGATTGTGGGATAAACTAGGGACATGTAGAACATTCTCTGGTAAAATATGAGGACTAATTTGAATAGATCTTGTTCCAGCAACCACAAAAAATTTACCACCCGTGGAATTCAGAAAATGTGGAAAAAAATATGTATTATGATCGGTTGCACTTAAGTCGATAATCCATATCTCACCTGAGTCAATCATATCAGCAATAGAATAGCTTGAAGTACCTGTTTGAACCATGAAAGAACTGTTGGTCATTGAGGAGCAAGAGAGAAGGTTACACAAATGATCCACTAGTTCAAGCTTTTAGTGCCTAAGCGTTGAACTAGTGAAGCAGAACCTTTTTTCCAAGATCTGTTAGACACCCAATCAGTGGGTTTACCATGAATGGCCCCAGCACGTGTGATGAGTGTGAAAAGATTTCTTGCAATGGTCACACCACAGTATTTTTTTCTATGATGCAAGCCGATTTGAATGAACAACCATAGCGGAAAATTCAAGCTAAAAATGTGGGGAATCACCAAGCATCACTCGACGACGATGTCCCGTCAATAAAGGGTAAAGGATGTCCTCAAACTTAATCAAATTTCCTGTTAAGGCCAATAAAGAAGTCATAAACTCTGTCCTTATCTTGTAGTTTCTTGAATAGGAAAGCATCTTCAGGGTCTTTCCAAGAAGCAGTATTGAAAAGTTCGACTTCTTGCCATAGTTTCCGCAACATGCTGAAATATTGTGTAAGATCAAGATCACCTTAATGAAGATCTCCTATTCCATAGCTCAAACAATAGCAATGAATTATCTAAATCTGAGTATGCTAAGTGAACTAGACCCAGATTTCTATGGCTGTGAAATAGAAAAAATAGGTCTCTCTAATGGTGTCTCCTATAAAGTGAATGAGCCACGCCATCACCATGGAGTTGGACTTCCACATCACATAGAAAGGATTGTCCTGAGATGGTCCACAAATCACCGTGGCAGCCGAACGGGACCATTGAAGGTAATTTTTTTCCATTAAGCTTTTGGGTGGTGATTTGGAGGGTTGGAAAAGAATTTTCAACCATAGTAATGGAAACAATTGTGGGGATAGACTTGGATGTGACAGAAGCACCTCCAAAGCCTTATCTCTGCTTGTCTCTTATTGCTTGCCAAAATCTTTATTGCTCTAATACCAAAAAACATAATGGAAGGAAAAAGACACAAAAGAACACTACTATGAAGAATGATTATGAAAACTTGTCATTATTTGTTTTGTTTGTGTTGGAAATATAGTACCACATCGGTTGTGTAATAGAAGTGTAATGGGTTTATATATAGGTATAGAGGTTGAGCCACTAAGTCTTGAGACTTTTTGGTGTAAGACTCCTAAGCCCATATAGAGCCCATATCACTAGTACCAAAAATATAAAATTTAACATGGTATCAGAGAAATATAGTGGAGCCACCGATGTGGTACAAGTCCTTGTGTGTAGGACCTCTGAGACACAAGTAGTGTACAAGCCCATGTAAACAGACTTCTGGTGTACAAGTCTGTGCAAGTTCGACCCAGTTGAACTTGAGGGAGGGTGTTGGAAATATAGTACCACATCGGTTGTGTAATAGAAGTGTAATGGGTTTATATATAAGTATAGAGGTTGAGCCACTAAGTCTTGAGACTTTTTGGTGTAAGACTCTTAAGCCCATATAGAGCCCATATAGGGCCTACTAGTACCAAAAGTATAAAATCTAACAGTTTGCAAAGATTTATACAACCATGTAACATCTAGGTCAAATCCTAGGAAAAAAAGAAAGAAATTAAAAAAAAATATACAATTGTCTATGTACAACTCCAATCAAATATAAACTAACCATATATATAATAATTACAGCTAGTGTTACAATTAATGTTCGCAAGGTTTTTAACGTTACTTTATTTCATCAGTTCTAATTAGCAGAATCATCAAGAGTGACCAGCTGCCCTTCATCTTTCAACCTTAGCAACATATACAAGCCTTAAAAGTTAAGTAAACAATTAATAAGTATCATGCACTATTCTAATGATTCCTTACAAGAACTCAGTTTAAAAAATGAAAAAAAAAAAACCAGGTAACATTTTTTAAAAATTCTTCTAGAAGAAAACAGCAGGTTTAAATGACCACATACTGTAAAATATAAAAGATGGCCGATAAAAGATTGAAAAAATAAACAAACAAACGTGGTAAAGTGGAAAAAGATGAGTAAAGCTAAATAATGCTATTTGTACCATTTAGCTTTACTAAATTGATTTTCCAATGAATAACAGCCATCCCAGTCATCTTGATATGTGGCGTCAAGAATCTTGAAAAAGCAAAATAAAGACTCAAGTGATTAGGGAAGTCTTGGTAAAGCTAGTTAGTAGGAAAAAAAACACATTACTGAAACAGGAAAATTATTAAATTAAATATTATACGATTCCAAAAGATTATTCCACGATCATGAAAATGAAGTGAAATGTATTTAAACAAACATGAAGAGCTATAAGGAACAAACTTGCTGCCATGCTTGAATAGACTGTCCCTTCTTGTCCATCCTCCCAGTTAAGGATTCCCGGATTAGTGGAGGAAAATGTCTGAGAGTCTTTTCCGACCATGTATGTTGACTGGTTGCCAGTATCTGCTCAAGCAAAGGCTGAAGGTAAAGCATGTGCTCAACCTCAGCAATTCCACGTGTCTTAATGGTGATTGAAAGGCTAATTATCGTTATCCTATTAAGTGTTTCACTAAATTCTGTCGGGCCCTGCAAGGACTATTCTAATAAGAAATGATAATAACAAGTATTATCACAAATCAAAGAGCACATGATTGTATATAGAAGGTAGACCTTTAATTCTTTCTTCACCAGAAAAAAGTCTCTTATAGATAGGATCAGATTCATGCACAAATTTTCAGCTAATCTAAAAAAACGATGCTCCCCGCGTTTACCCTTTATCATAGAGATTATCTTTGTGACATCATACATCAATGCCTTGCTTTTACTATGGTACCTGCGGTGACAGAACATTGTGATTAGAAACCAATAAGAATAGGACTATATAGGAATTAATATTCACAAAAAGATGAATGGAAAAAGAAAAAAAGGGGGGATTACTCAAATTGACAACGATTTTATCAAAAAAACTAGAGACCTTTGAAAGATTGTGTGCTACAAATAGGTCAACAGAAAGTTGAAAAAAAGAAGAAGAAAATTTTTAGCGAATACATGTATCAGGTAAAATGCCCTTTTATCTGCAATATGCTTCCTTGCAATTTTTGAATAAATGAATAATTTCTTATATAAGATAAGTAGGTTTATCTAATAAAAGCATGATAAAGCTTTTACAGAGGTTTTTTAAATAAACATAAGTATAACTTCTATGTAATAATTACATGAAGTATAACAAGCAACAGAATCATTACAATCTAAAAATGCCAAACAAAAAGCTAGGGAAAAAATCTTCCCAGCAATTTAACCATAAAAAGACAATTATTACATAAAAAGAAAATGAATTTGTCTTCAAAAATTGCATTTTCATGGAATATCTTTGATCCTGGCTCTCAAAAACTCAAAAAAATTGTAAAAGGAGGACACATAGATGGCATTGGCCTGTATCAAGGAATTATAAATTATTCCCATTTCATTGGATGTATTGTCATCACTGTATCTATCTTCATAAGCAATTTCTGAAAAAGAAAGGATAAAGAGATCTCCACTACTCTTTCAACCCCTCTCATTGAGATTGAAAATTTAATTTCTATCCCAACTTGGATTAGCTACTTTGCTTGCTAAGTACAAAACTAAACTCTAATTGCCCCTAAGTAGCACCAATTCAAACTTAAATCAATTTCTCAAATGCACTTCCTAATTTAGCGCACACTCGGCACTCCCATAGAAATCTGCTCCATGTTAGTACAAGTTCAATAATGTGAATGCCATTTTGGAATGCCGGGTAGTAAAAATGGGAAACCAAATAAACTGAAGCTGAACTCCCATCAAGGCACTCAACAACCCTAATTATTAATGGCAAAAAACTTCATATTGTGACTGTTACTAATCAGGATCAGATCTATATTCCCAATGAAATTTTCGAAAGTGAGAAAATTCACTAGATTCATACATTGTGGGCTTTCCACAATGAGAAATCAAGACTAATGAGGCTTACAGAACCATCCAAACATTTTTCTTTTTATGAGATGGATGATACTTGCAAAACATGGTAAAAGAACTTAAGAAGAAATGAGTCCTTTACACCAATGAATATGCATAGTATTAAAAGCATCATTAAAAATCTCAAAAGGCAAAACAAGCAAGAAAGCTCGCATTAAAAAGACTTGAAAGATCTATTAATATCATCTCCAGTGAAAATCTAGGTCATAAACAACTAATTCTAGTCCAGCAAGAGTAGGTCCGAAGCTACATTTCTCCTTGAGAAATTACACATATTCCATTTTATAAACAAATTTTAGAACAGGATCAAAATCATCAAGATGTTTCATTATGATGATGAAAAACATGAATATAAAGTTGTAGGTATGAGAAACATTAATATAAAGTTCAAGAGGTAAAACAAGTCAAAAATTATAATATTGACTCAAAACAGATGGAAGCAATAATTTGGAAGAATGAAATACTTGGACGTCAAGAGTTCCAAAGAAGTATAAGATACAAAAAACTAAGATTAATTGAACATGACTGATACAAGATTATGATACAAAGATTCCATATGTTAAAGAGCCCATTACTATATAGCCCATTTTAGCCTTTTACTTCTTGTGTCTATATATACTTGTATACATCACAACATGAAGAGGATTCTTCCTCTCTTCATCTCTTCATTCTCTCTATATTCTATATAGCCTAATTCTAACATGGTATCGAGAGG